>NW_007726635.1:378954-448283 GCF_000696425.1 Galeopterus variegatus | reverse complement strand
GCCCGCCCGCAGCTACCCCCGGGTCCCGCGCCAGCCCAGGCCGCGACTCGCCGGCGCCCCTCCTCTCCCCCTCCCCGCCCCCGCCGCGCGCGGGGGGACACCTCGGCCTGGGTCTGGCCCGCGGAGCTTGGGGTGTCCCCAGGACCTGCTCACACCCCCAGGCAGAGACCCTCGTGGCAGCCCCAGCCAGAGGCGCCGGTGTGGGGGAGGGGAGCTGCAGGCATCTGGGGCCTCTGACCCTGTCCTTGGTCGTCGCCTTCCGCTGGGTCACTGAGGAGACCGCCCGTCCCCCAAGCCCTGTCCCACGCCCCGTTCTCTGTAGCCGGGCACCCTCCTGTCCTGCCTCCCAGTGTCATGGGGGGCATAACAATCATGACGCACCAAAGACAGTGACCACTGCCATAGTGTCATCAGCGTGCTGGGCCCTGCGGGGGGCCGTTCACACGAACGCAGAGCTCCGATCACAGCGTCGCCCCAGACACGGAGTGTCCGAGAGGCGGGGGACCCGGCCACAGTCCTGACCAGAGAGGCCAGGGAGGGTCCCGCTGTGCTCCAGGGCCAACGCCCCCTCCCCCTCCCCTCCCCTCCCTCCTCCCCTCTCTCCTCTCCCTCTTCCTCCTCCTCCCCTACTACCTCCTATCTTTAGCTGCTTCCTCCCCTGCGCACAACCTCACCACAACTCAACACACAAACCTCTCGTAGGTAGGTCCCCCTTTCCTTCAAACCTCACCTTACCTCTCTTCCCTTTTTCAGCAAAGCTTCTGAAGCATTGTCTGTGGAGGACTCACTGCCTGTCTTGCTCTGGAACATTCCCACTCCAGCTGCTGCCCCTGCCAGCCAGGAAATTGCTTTGACCTGCCCAGGACTGCCCCTCCTTGTGCCCCACTCCCCCCCAGTGTGGGCCCCTCGCTGTCCTGCACCCCCTCCTGTCCCTCTCTCTGCTCTACACCTGCCACCAGGTAGCTTTAACTACACTGGACAACCAGTTTCTGCTGAGCCTCAGCTACATGCCAGGCTCTGCTGGGTGCGGGGAGGTCTCTACTGCCTGGAGCTGGCACTCTAGTAGGGGTGGGGCAGAGCACAGGCAAATAGGCTGATTGATAAACGAGAAATAATTCTGGATGTGTCTGGACAGTTGACATCTGAGCTGAGTCCTGGCTAGAGGGAGACGAGGGTGGAAGGAGAGGCCTGGGAAGTCCGAAGGCAGGACAGAGCTTGGTGAGGGGGGCAGGGACTCTGGGTGATGTGTGTGTCTGCACTCCTGCTGCTGGTCAGGATGGAGTGTCATGCATGGTTCTTACCACCAGGGAAAGAGAGTTAGTTCCCCAAGCAGATCATGCTGGGGGGTTGAGGTGGCACATAGGAAGGTGACACGGGATTCCCAGGGCTCCTGATGAGGGTCTGCAGGAGCTGTGGAGGTGGAGGTGGTGGAGGGGGAAGAAACAAGCCTTTCAATGACCAGAGGATGACAAAGTCTTGGACTTACCTGAGATCTAGGTGAAAACCTCAGATGGGGGAACGAGGTGCACAGGTCCCCAGGGTTGTCAGTGGTAGCCTCCTCACTGTGGGGTACACATAACCTGTCTCCCGAAGACTTTGGGCAGGGCATCCAGGCGCAGCGTGGGTGCAATGAGTGTGTTTAGCAGGGAGATGGCAGCAGACCGGGGGTGCTGGCTGTTCTGTCTGTGGCTGAGAGGACAGATGTCAGCACAGATACACCTGCAGGTGTGGCAGAGATGCCAGCTGACCCAAAGTGTCTTCCTGCAGCACCCAGAGGGTCTGCTCAGACTGTCTTCCTGGCCACTGTGCATTCTATGATGGCTGGGGTGGACAGGGAAGGGGTGGCTAAGTTTCCAGCGCCTTCCCAGTCTGGTGCCCTCCACCCTGAAGGCCATCCTAGCTGGGAGGAGAAGGCTGTCACAGTCATGGCTGAGAGCTGCCAGGGAGCTGCTGGTCTAGGGACCCCTCACAATTTTGTTGAGCAAGAAAGGACTGAGGATGACAGGCATACGAAGGCATCTCTGGTTGCATACAAAAAGTGCCCAGCTCCAGCAGTAGGAGCATGGCAGAGCCAAGCATCAATGGAGGAGACAGGGGTCCCAGAGACTGACCCTCAAAGATGGTTAAACACACAACCAAGGCAAGCCAGTTGTGCCAAGGTCAGGGCCCTGCCTAGGGAAGCCTGAGACCCTGATGTGTGCTGTGGAGACATCTGGGCAGACATTTCCAACTGTTTCTGACTCCCTGGACTCTTCTGAAACTTCTGAGCCTGAGGAAATGGCCCTGCCTCCCTCTGATCCAGGAGACACACAAGGCTACTGTGGCCCCTCAGGGCTGCCCCGCCCTGTCCCTCCTGGCCACAAGACCTATAAAAAGGTGAACTCACTGCTGACATGCTGAGCTGCTGCAGGGCATGGCTAATACTGGTGAGAGTGGGGTTAGGAGGGGGAGCCTCAACCCCAGGAAGATGGCACTGGACCACACTCTGGACCTGGTGAGAATCAGGTGTAGCAAGAGGCAAAGGGTGGGAGACACACTTGTGAGCAGCTCTTCCTGCAGGTTTGACCAGGAGGTCAGAGAGAGAACCAGAGTGGAGAACAAAGCTGCGGTCAGAGAAAGCTGAGTCCTGCCCCCCAGTTGGGGAGAGACGAGTGTGTGAAAAGGCCAAGGGTCTGCTTTAGAGGCAGGCGTGGAAGACCCAGGAGGAGTTTCCCAAAGGAGCAAGGTCAGCCTTAGACAGAACCCCCTATCCCCACCCCCCAGTATTAGGCCAAGGGCATAAGTGCCTGGCTCAGGGCAGGGGCCTGGAGGGACTGGGTTAAGGCTGGTGAAGAAGGAGGCAGGACAGGGGCCAGAGGGGGTCCTACCGAGAGTTCACTGAGATGGTAGGGCAGGCGCAGAGGTCGCTGCTCAGTGACTGAAGTCACAATGTGGATTGTGGCAGGGGGCCATGGGTCTCCTGTGGGGCGGATGAAGCGCAGCAGACCAGAGACCCACAGTCGGCGGAGGATGGAGAACCTGGAGGAGGCAGGTCGGGTGCAGGAAGGTGTGGACAGGGAAGGGGACCTGCAGGTGGAGTGTGGGGGGAACCATGTGCCACCCCCCAGAGGACGCTGACCTGTGTGTGGAGGACCATGGGGCTGGGGTTCCCTGGCGTGGTGGGCACTGTGGCTGGCTTGGTTCATTTATCTATTTATTTAATGAAGTGAAATTCACATAATGTAAAGTGAACCAGGTTAAAGCGACATTGTATTCGCAATGTCGTGCAGCCCTAACCTCCACCTAGTTACAAAACATTTTTGTCATCCCAAAAGGAAACCCATACCCGTTAAACAGTCACTTCCTAGTCCCCCTCCCTCGAGCCCTGGCAACTACTAATCTATTTTGTGTCTACGGGTTTGCTTTTTGTGGACATTTTTATAAATGGAATCACACACTGCGTGCCCTTGTGTGTCTGGCTTCTTTCACTGAGCGTCAGGTCTTCCAGGTTCATTCCCTTCACAGCTGAATAACACGCCATGGGGTCCGTTTGTGAGTCGGTGGGCATTTGGGTTGTTTCCACTCTTCGGCTGTTGTGAATAGTGCTGCTGTGAACGTTTGTGTACGTGTATTTCTTTGAGTACCAGTTTGAAATTATTCGGGGTATGTGCCTAGGAGTGGCATTTCTGGGTCATGTGATAATCCTATTTAACTTTTTAGGAACCACCAAGCTCTTTCCCGCAGCAGCTGCACCGTCTGACATCTCACCAGCCATGCACGAGGGTCCCAACTTCTCCACAACTGTGCAAACACTTATTTTTCTTTTGAAATCACAGTCATTTCAGTGGATGAGGAGTGGAACCTGGTTGTTTATTTTGTATTTGTTTCTCTCGTTGGGCAGCCCAGCGATGAGAGGGGACAGTCTCAGAGAGGCCTGGGCACCTTGCTGGCACCGTGCAGCGTCGTGCTGCTGAGTGAGCGGGTGAAAGGATTTTCCGATTCCGAAGCCCAGCTCTTCCTGTGCTCCCTGCTCTCCTACAAAGCTGGGTGTTGGGAACGAGGCTGGTCCCCAGATGAGAGCAAACGGCCAGGCCTGCCAAGCTGCACCCTGTGTCACAAAGTCCCACACGTGCTCACCCAGAGATGGGGGGGATCTGGGGCAGATGACAGAACAGAATTTCTCCTTCCTGGAGGGTCCAGAAAAGACACCCAGAACTCTGGGAAGCTGGCCACTGTGCGGTGCTTGTCTTTCTGTACAAACCTTCTGTTTTCTTCGCACGCCCTTAGTTCCCACACGCACCTTTGGGATCTGCCAGCTTTTCCGCAGGGCGGTGCCGACCCAGGGAAGGGGCTGAGCGGCGTTCCAGGGGGCAGCAGCGCCCCCTGGTGGCGGCGACCGCGGGCCCTGGGGACAGCAAGCGGGAGCATCTGGGGCAGGGCCGGGATGCGGGGTGGGTGGGACAGGGAAGACCCCCGTGCGGGCAGCACCACAGGCCCAGTGCCCAAGCCTCCAGCCCTGTTTCCCGAGGCTCTCTTAAGGGGTGAGCAGGAGGAAGGACTTGATACGGGTGGGCAGGGGTGTCGGGTGACCCGGGGACAGCCTTGGGGTTCCGCGGCGCCCTCCGTTCTCCACGGGACTGGGGCCTGAGACCCGGTAGGCGAGGCTCGGAGGGGTGGAGGGAATCGCCTCGCGTCGCAAAATCCTAAGACCAGGACCCCGGGACCCGGGTCACACCGTCCTCCGTGTCGCCCCAAGCCCCGGATCCCCCGGCCGCCCTGCCCGGGCCAGGCGTTCTCACCGCTCCGCCTTGACGCCGTGGGGTGGCCTCGCAGTGACAGAGGAGACACAGGCTGCTGCGCAGCCCAGCCCGGGCTCTCCTGGGCCCGCCCTTGGGCCCGGCTCGGCCCGCGCGCCCTCTGGCGGCCGGTTCCGTCCTCGCAGGCGGGACGCTCCGGGGTCCCGCCTCGGACTCCGGCTCAATCCGCGTCCCCGCAGCCCCGGCCCAGCGTTTGTCTTGAGGACGAAGCCAAGTGCTAGAACGTGCAGCTGGACGACGAGAGTGACCCGGCCTCCGATGACTGTGAGCTGCTCACAGCCCGGACTCCCGGACTCTGGGCATCGTCTACACGAAAGAGAAACCGACTTTCCCGGTTGAGCCTCCTGTTCTTTTCTGGGGGGAGGGGAGCTGGTTCTGTTAAACGCAGCTGAACCTGATCCTAATTGAAACACGTTAGTATGTGTGGAAGATTTAATATTAGGAAATCTTTTCATGTAATTAACCACACTGCCAGATAAAAGACAATTTAATGCCCATTGATGACTTAGAAATATTAAGTTAGGCATAGAAATTAATTCCTTTAACTTGGTAAGGAGTATTTCCAAAATACAAATACCATACTTAATGGCAAAACAGCAGAAATATTCCTTTAAATTAAGAAAATGACAAGGTCGTTCATCACTTTTATTGAACGGTGTAAGACGGTTCTAGGCAATGTGTGGAAACAAAAGTTGTAAAGAATTAAGGGTGGGCAGAAACCAAACTTCCATTGTTTGGAGATGTGATTGTCTACTTCGGAAACCCAAAATAAACTACAGGCAAATATTTAGAATTGCTAACAGAGTAGCGAGTGTACCGGCCATATGACAAATTTTCAACAATCAACTGTGTTCTGCTTCTGGCTAAACAAGCTGGACAAGCTATAGAAAACTGAGAACACAAACCCAAATAAACGAAATCCTAGAAAGTAAGGAATGCTTTACATATACAAGAAAAGAATTGCTGCGGCTCTTATCCTTGAAAGAGGAGACAGTCAACCTAAAGAGAAACAAGACGAGCCAATAAACTTCACTGTTGCGTGTGGACTGGTGTAACATGAGGATCCCAAGAAGCCACTGCCACAGAAGAATTTCCAGCCAGCTCTATCACCGGTCCTTATGGAGCGCTTGGGAACAGGACAAATGTGATGTCATCAGAGAAAGTTACAAAATCCTGCTGAGATGCCCAGGTCTTCTCCTAAGTGCAAGGCAGCTACCTACCCGCTGAAGGCAGGAGGTGAACGGGGCTACGCTTGGGAGAAATCAGAAGACATCTGGATTTTTAGGCTGAGGAAGGGGGAGAGAACTGGGGAAACACACTCTCCCTCCTCTGCGCCACCACACACATATTACCATATGCAAGGCAGTAGTTGCTATCACAACAGAAGGGGCAGAACTGAGACAAACCCCTCCAAGGCATTCTTCGTAGAGGGCTGGGGCACTGTCCTCAGAAGACCCAGAGGCTGGGCAGCAGGCCTGAAACAGCTTCAGGGGCTCAGAAATCTGGAAAGCAAAGTGACCTTCCCAGCAAACCAGAAAGCAGGCAGTCAAGCTATAAAGCAGAGAGATTTCACACAGTTCTGAAAACTGGCAGCTTGGCTGTGAGCACAAGCAGATCATTTTATTCTCAGATCCCAGACTCTGCTGATTCTTCCCTCAAAATATTTGAAGGTAGTGGTGAACTAAATCAATCGGACACAGCTTAAATACAGGTCAGATTGATTCGTCGATTCAGCTTCCCCCCACCCCACCCCCTAACCACCTAGCAGACAACATTAGAAAATATGTACCTTTTTCTGGAAGTAAACATGTATTTGAAGCAAAGAAAATGATCAGGAGTAAAGAGGGTTTTTATATAATGAAAAGGGTCATCCCACCAAAAAAACAATCCTAAATGTGCATGCACTTAACAGCAAAGAGTCAGAAACATGAAGCAGAACTGAGAGCTGAAAGGAAAGTAGATACTCCACCAGTTCAGGTGGACAGTTCAACATTTATTTCTCAGTAATAGGCAGAACTTGTAGACCAAAAATCAGCAAGCTATGGCAATGAATAATACTGTCAATGAACTGGATCTAACAGATGTTCCTAGAACCCTTCACCCAAGAACTGCCGGAGTGCATTCTTTTCAATAGCGTATGAAGCATTAACCAATATAGGCCATGCCCTGGGTCATGAAATAAACTTTACAGATTTTCAAAGAATTGAATTCATGTAAATTTCTTTTGAAAAAAAGAACAAAGAACCACATAGAATAAGAAAAGTAAATATAAATACCATGCACTGAAATAACTAGGGGTGGTGTGGGGGGAAGAAAAGCTCTTCATGACGGTCGAATTCCAACTGAGAAATGTACAAAAAATGGTAAAATTAGAAAATCACGATTTGGCAACCATTATAAGAATTGTTTCAGGCAGGAATTATCAATCCCAAGTAAAGTCCCAGTGGATACATTTTTGTGAAAATTGATGAGATGATTCTACATGGTTTTTTGTTTGTTTGTTTGTTTGTTTTTGGTGGCTGGCCAGTATGGGGATCCAAATCCTTGACCTTGGTGTTATAATACTGCACTCTAACCAACTGAGCTGACTGGCCAGCGCTGGTTCTAAAATTTATGTGGGCAATAGGCCAAAAATAGCCAAGACAAAGAGGAAGAAAATTGAAGGGTATCCACTGAATATCAAGACTTACACCATGATTAAAATAGTATGGTTTTGTGCACAGACAGACAAACAGACCAATGGAACAGGTCAGAGAATCCAGAAATACACCCAGCCATGTACAATGTTCTGATTTAAGACCAAAAGCGCAACGGCAATGCTGTGGTGAAGACACTTTTTTCAATTAATGGTCTAGGTCAATTGGATATCCATATGGAAAAAAAAATAAACACGGACACCCCGTACCTCAAACCATATGTTAGCATTGTTTCCAGATGAATGGTACACCTAAACATGAAGGGAAAACCACAGAGCTTCTAGAAGAAAACATGGGAGAAATTTTCATAACATTGGGGAAGGCAATGATTTATTAGAGTACAATAGCATCAACCATAAAAGAAAATACAATAAATCAGTTTTCATTAATATCAAGAAGCTTTTTTTGTGTGTGTCAGTGCAGTCATCACTAGACTGGATACGGACATTGTGGGGGACATGGCTGAGGCCCCCTGGGCTCCCCTCACCCCAGCTCAGGAGCCCATGGGGCTTCTGGCTCTCTTAGGTTTTATAGGTATTCCTTGGTGGTGTTAGGCTAACCCTAACATCAGAACTTTGTCTCTGGTCCATGGTTTTTTTGTGTTTCCTTTCAGTTCTGTGTTGGATCGTTAGCTACCCCCACCCTTAAACTCTGCACTTGAACTAATTTCTTGTCCTTTGCTTACTTCTAAAATGGGGGAACTTCCTGTGGGGACCAGCAGCTGAGCCTTGTGGTTGAGCTAAATTGCTGCTTCACTGCTGATTCCCTGGGGAAGGCCTTTTCGTGCAGCTCAGGATTTTACTGTTGACCTTGTAAGTACTTCTGGGTCTTGTGAGGTCAGGTACACCTGGGTTGTGTGGAAACTCTGGTCTGGGCCTGAGTCTTTTTATTACTGAACTCAGGTCTGGCTGCTTGCCCCCTTGACAAGAAAAAAGACTCAGAAGTCAAATGGTTGGTGTTAGAAAAGCAGGTGTATTCAGCTGAAGGAGATGGCAGGCTGTCCCATCTCAAAGACTTAGATTTACTGAGAGGTTTTTAAAGGAGGGGTTGTGGGAATAGAAAGGGGGAGGTGAAAAGCAGGAGAGCAGGAGACGTGAGCTGTGAGGGGTCCATGTCTATGGGTCAGGTACATGGTCTCGCCAAGGCTGCTGGTTTCTGTTCTCATTTTCGCTGTTATCTCAGGACCCTGCAAGATTTTGATTTGCTCTGAAGTAGAAGCAACTTTTCTGCAAAGTCTTTTGAGTAGTTTTGCTTTTCAGGACTCTGGTTGACTTGGCTGGTGTTCACGGTCAGCTTCCAGTCACATGGCCTTGGTCACTTCTCAAAACTCTACAAGTCTCAAAGAAAGAACTGTTCGCTCTGCAAAGTACTGATTAGCTTCTCAGCCTTGTTTTCCTATTTAGTGAACGAGATAAGAAAGTCCGGGGATGGGAAGCAAGAGTGGAGAAAAAAAAAATGTCCTTTTAAAAATCCCCCTCCTCCCCCCACAGCCCAGGAGGTTCCAACCCGGTTTCAGTCCTGCTGACTCCAACAAGCCCATAGATGACACTACGGCTCACTCCTGGTATTGGACATCCTGTGAGTTTGGACAAACGTATAGTGTCACGTATCCACTATTGCAGCATCACACAGAGTAGTTTGACTGCCCTGAAAATCCTGAGCTCTGCCTATTCTCCCCTCACCCCGGCCCCTTACAGCCACTGATCTTTATACTGTCTCCAAAGTTTCCCTTTTTATAGGAGGCCATATAGTTGGAATCATACGATATGCTGCCTTTTCAGATTGGCTTCTTTCACTTAGTAACATGCATTTACTTTTCCTCCGTGTCTTTTTATGGACTGAGAGTGCATTTCTTTTTAGTGCAGAAAAATATCCCATTGTCCCTATGTACCACAGTTTAACCATTCACCGAATGAAGAACGTTTTGGTTGCTTCCAAATTTTGGCAATTTTGTATAAAGCTGCTATCAGTGTGTGAGTTTTTGTGTGGACATAAGTTTTCAACAAGCATGATAATATGACAAGAGTATATTTAGTTTTTTTTTTTTTTTTTTTTTTTTTTTTTTTTTTTTTTTTTTTTTTTTTTTTTTTTTTTTTTTTTTTTTTGTTGTTGTTGTTTTTCCTTTTTGTCTTTTTTCGTGTCTGGCAACGGATCGCAACCCTCAGTGTCGCGCCTGTACCAGACCGGGACCGGCAATGGGAGCGCAACCCTCGGTGCTGCGCCCGCCCCTCGCTCAGCCAGTGAGCGGGAACCGGTCTAGTTTTGTAAGAAACTGCCAAATTGTCTTCCAAAGTGGCTGCAGCATTCTGGTGTTTTGCTATGGCAGCCCTAGCAAATGAATACACTCTACCTCCTGGCGTTACTTTTTTTATTGGTTACTCTACGGGGTTACAGAATCTCTAGTTTACCGCAATATATTTATAGTGGTATTGTACCACCTCACATGAAAAATAGGGCTTTCAATAGTATGGATCCTGTATTAGTCCATTTCTGCTGCTTGTAACAAAATAACTGGAACTGGGTGATTTATAAGAAAATGAAATTTATTGTTTTCAGTTACAGAGGCTGGGAAGTCCACAATCTGGAGAACACATCTGGTGGGTCTTCTTTGGTGGTGGCTTTACAGCAATGCAGGGGTCTCACATGGCAGAAAATGGTGGAGATGAGAGAGCAAGAGAGACACGAACCGCCTTATTCACTCTCCTCTTAAAGCTCTCAAAACCACGCCCATGACCACCATTTATAGTCCATTCAGGACAGCTTGGCCTGTAATCACCTCTTCAAGTCCCCACCTTTCAAATTACCTTAATAGGATTTCCCACCCTCGACAGGTACAGTGGGGATTAAGCCTCTTGAGGTTGGGGGGGCGTCCAATCTACAGTAGATCCCTTTATAACTCCTATCCTTTGTACTACTTTTTACGTGCATTTACATGTTAAACCTATATATCAGTTCCCCATATATTGTAATTTTTGCTTTATTTATTTTTTCTCCTTTTTGTCTTTTTTTTCGTGACCGGCAACGGGATCGCAACCCTCGGTGTCGTGCCTGCACCGCGCTCAGCCAGTGAGTGGACCGGTCTCTATATGGGATCCGAACCCTCGGCGGGAGCGCCGCCGCGCTCCCAAGCGCCGCACTCTACCAAGTGCGCCACCGGGCTGACCCGTAATTTTTGCTTTAAATAACCATGTCTATTTTAAGGAAATTAAGAGAAGAAAAGAGTGCATAGAGTTCTTTTTCTATTTACCCACACATTTACTATTTCTGGTGATTCTGATTCTTTCCTGTACATCCAAGTTTCCACTGGTGTCATTTCTTTCAGCCTGGAGACCTTCCTTTAGCTTTCCTGTACTCTAGAGACCCCTGGGGATGAATTGTCTTAGTTTTTGTTTACCTGAAAAACCTGTTTAATCTTCATTTCTTACAATAGCGTCACTGGATATAGAATCCCGGACTGAAGGATATTTTCTTTCAACACTTTAAACATGTGATGAGAAGAAAGCCATAGTTCATGCACAGTTGTACCCCAGCATGCCATGCGCTGTTCTTCTCTGGCTGCTTTTAAGATCCCTTTATCTTTAGATTTCAGCTGTTTGACTGTGATTATCCTAGAGTAGTTTTCTTTGTATCTATACTGATTAGGGGTCACTGAGCTGCTTGAATCTGTAAATTGACGTCTTTCACAAAATTTGTGGAGGTTTTAGCCATTGTTTCTAAACATACTTTTAAACAATTGGTTATGAATATTCATGAGGTACAAAGCTGACCATCACCACTCATGCCCAAGATGTGATGGCCAGATCAATACTGGCAGCATGCCCATTGCCACAAATAGCGATTATACCCCGTGTCCCTCACCCAATTAACCCCCGACCTCCCTCCCCCTCCCCCTTTGCCCCACCACACTTTGTATCCCTAGGTCTGCTCTCCCTCTGCAAGTCCAATGGACCACTGTGGTCTTTCTTTCCTTTCTTCTTTCTCTGTTAGCTCCCACTTATGAGTGAGCACATGCAGCATTTATCCCTCTGTGCCTGGCTTATTTCACTCAACATAATTTTCTCCAAGCTCATCCATGTTGCTGCAAGTGGCAGAATTTCATTCTTTTTTATGGCAGAGTAGTATTCCATGGTGACACCACAGTTTCCTTATCCAGTCGTGCAGGGGCCATGCTAATCTTTGTATCTTTCCAGTTTTAGTATATGTGCTGCCAAAGTGAGCATTAAACATACATTTTGAGTCCCATTTTTTTTCCCCTCTTTTTTCCTTCTGGAACTCCAATTACATGCACATTAGATTGTTTTCTATATTTTAGCACCTGTTTGTGAGTCTCTGTCCATTTTTCTTCATGTTTTTCTTTCCTTCATAACGATCAGGCAATATCTATTGATCTGTCTCAAAGTTCGATGGCTTCCTCCCTTTTGCTGTTAAGCTCATCAATAAATTCTACATTTTTTTTTCCCTTTTCTTTGGTCTTTTCTTACTGACTGGTAACGAGATAGCAACCCTCCGTGTCACACCCGTACCGGGGACCGGCAACGGGATCGCAACCCTCAGTGTTGCGCCTGCACCGCGCTCAGCCAGTGAGCGGGAACCGGTCTCCACATGGGATCCGAACCCTCAGTGGGAGCGCCGCCGCGCTCCCAAGCGGTGCACTCTCCAGTGCGCCACCGGGCCGGCCCATAAATTCTACATTTTAGTTACTGTATTTTACAGCTCTAGAATTTCCATTCGGTTCTTTCCTAGTTTCTTTTTCTCTAACAATAGTCCTCATCTATAATACAATATTCTTATATCTTCCTTTAAGTACTCGAAGATAATTATAGACGCCTTAACCAATATTGTCTGCTACTTGCAGCATCTGGGTTATCTTGGGGTTAGTTTCTAGTGACTTTTTGTTTTATTTTCCTTGAATATGAGTCACATTTCCTGTTTCTTAACACATGTGGGGATTCTCATTTGTATTCTGAACACTGTCAGTTATATGTTGCAGAGACTCCAGGTCCTCTTATATTCCTCTGAAGAGTTATTTTTGCTCTATAAAGCAGTTAACTTGGCTGGATTCAAATTCCAAACTGTATTCCTTGTAGTGATCAGTAGCTGATTTTCCATTTCTTCACCTTTCAGTGGTTGTTTTTTTACTTGGCCCTCTAAGTCTTCTGCATACGGGGAGTTTAGCAGACAGTTGACAATTTTGGTGATTTTTGTATGCAAATTTCAGGGCTTATGATCTCGGTTTCTTCTTTTCTGAGACTACCTCCTCACCAACTTTCTGGTTGTCTTGGCAAGCCTGAACTGCATCCTTTGATACCACAAATAAGTAAAGTTGCAGCTTACACCTCCTTGTGCAGATTAGAGATTGCCCCTTGGTAAAATGCCATAAACTCTCTTTTTTTTTATTTTAAGTTTTTTAATCGTACATGTTTATGGGGTACAGTTTGTTGTTTCCACACACGCATATATAATCCAATCTGAATAGTTAGCATATCTGTCACCTAAACATTTATAATTTCTTTGTGGTTATAACATCCAAGATCCTCTTTTCTGGCTATCTTGAAATATACCATACAACATTATGAATTATTGTCACATTAGGGCACAAGAACTTATTCTTTCTGTCCAACTGTAACTTTGTAACTTTGCAGCAGTCACCAGCCTTTCCACATGTCCACCCCACTCCCTTTCCTGGCCTCTGGTAGCCACTGTTCTATTCCCTTTTTTTCCCTCTCTCTTTTATTACTTTTCTTAATTGGCCCATGATTATAATTGTATATATTTATGACATACAATATTATATTTAGGTGCATCATACTGTGTGCAATGATCACATCAGGGTGCTGAGAGTATCCACCGCCTCAAACGTTTGTCACCTCCTTGGTGTTGGGAACACTGAACGTCATCTAGACTAGCTATTCAAAGGCACGCAGTACTTTGCTGTTGAGTGTAGCCTCTCCATATTGCTCTGGAACACTAGATCTTATTCCTCCTGTCTCTCTACAGTTTTGTATCCACCGACCAACTTCTCCCTATCACCCACTCCCTCTTCCCCTTACTGGTCTCTAATAACCACTGTTCTTCTCTCTACTTCTATGAGATCAACATTTTTAGTTTCTACATATGAGTGAGGACTTGTGGCATTTCTTTCTCTGTGCCTGGCTTATTTCACTTAACATAATTTTCTCCAAGCTCATCCATGTTGCTGCAAGTGGCAGAATTTTATTCTTTTCATGGCTGAGTAGTATTCCATTGCGTCTATGTACCACATTTTCCTTATCCAGTCATCCGTCGATGGACATTTAGGTTGGTTCCAGCTCTTGGCTATTGTAAATGGAGATGCAATAAACATGGGAGTGCAGGTGTCTCTTCAACATGAAGATTTCCATTCCTTTGAGTATATACCCAGTGGTGTGTTTGCTGGATCATGTGGTAGTTCTTCTATCTGTAGTTGTTTGAGAAATTACCATACTGTTTTCCATAATGTCTGTGCTAATTTACAGTCCTTCCAAAAATGTATAAGAGTCCTCCTTTCTCTGTATCCTTGCCAGTATGTTATTTTCTGTCTTTTTGATAATAGCCAGTCTAACTGCGGTCAGATGATATCTCGTTGTGGTTTTAATTTGCATTTCTCTGATGATTAGTGATGTTGAGCATTTTTTAATAAACCTGTTTGCCATTTGCATGTCTTCTTTTGGAAAATGTCTGTTTAGTTCCTTTGCCAATTTTTAAATAAGACTTTTTTTTTACTATTAAGTTGTTTGAGTTCTTTGCATATTATGAAATCCCTTGTTGGATACATAGTTTGCAAATATTTTATCCCATTCTGCAGGTTATCTTTTCACTCTTGATTGTTTCCTTTGCTGTACAGAAGCTTTTGTTTGATATAATCCCATTTGTTAATTTTTGCTTTTGTTCCCTGTGAACAAAATGAGAAGTATTATTAATAAAACCTTTGCCCAGTCCTATGTCTTGAAGCATTTCCCCCGTATTTTCTTTCAGAAGTTTTATAGTTTTGGGTGTTACATTTAAGTCTTTATTCCATTTTGAGTTGATTTTGGTATATGGTGAGAGATAGGGGTCTACTTTCATTCTTCTGCATATGGATCTCCAATTTTCCCAGCACCATTTATTTAAGAGATGTCCTTTCCCCAATGTATATTCTAGGTTCCTTTGTCAAAATGAGTTGCCATAGGTACATGGATTTATTTTTGAATTCTCTTTTCTGTTCCACTGATCTATGTGTCTGTTTTTGTGCCAGTACCATGCTGGGGTTTTTTAATTTAAAGATGACTGGTAAGGGGATCTTAACCCTTGAATTGGTGCTGTTAGCACCACACTCTCCTAAGTCAGTAACCAGCCATCCCTATATAGGGATCTGACCCTGTGGCCTTGGTGTTATCAGCACCACACTCTACCAATGAGCCATGGGCTGGCCCTTGTGTTTTGATTACTATAGCTTTGTAGTATATTCTGAAGTTGTGGAGTGTGATACGCCTTGCTTTGTTCTTTTTGCTCAGGATTGTTTTGGCTACTTGGGGTCTCTTGTTCCACATAGGTTTCTGAATTGTTTTTTCTATTTCTGTGAAGTATGTCATTGGTAGTTTGATAGGGATTGCACTGAATCTATAGAGCAATTTGGGTATTATGGTCATTTTGATGATCTTCTTTTAATCTATTAGCATGGGATGTCTTCCTATTTTTTTGGTGTGTCTTTAATTTCTTTAATCAATGTTTTATAGTTTTCATTGAAGAGATATTTCCCCTCCTTGGTTAAATTTATTCCTAGGTTTTTTTTTTTTCTTTTTATCTTTTTTACTGACCGGCAATGGGATCGCAACCCTCGGTGTTGCGCCCGTACCGGGGACCAGCAACGGGATCGCAACCCTCGGTGTTGCACCCGCACTGCGCTCAGTCAGTGAGTGGGAACCAGTCTCCACATGGGATCCGAACCCTCGGTGGGAGCGCCACTGCGCTCCCAAGCGGCGCAGGCTCCAGTGCGCCACCGGGCCGGCCCATTCCTAGGTATTTTATTGTTTTTTTGTTGCTGTTGTAAGTGGGATAGTTTTCTCTTGATTTCTTTTTCTGCAAGTTCATTGTTGGTGTATAGGAATGTTACTGATTTTTGTATGTTGATTTTGTATCCTGCTACTTGACTGAATTTGTTTTTCAGGTCTAGAAGTTTTTTTGCAGAGTCTTTAGGTTTTTCTATATATAGGATCATGGCATCTGCAAACAGGGACAACTTGACTTCCTGTTTTCCAGTTTGGATGCCCTTTATTTCTTTCTCTTGCCTGATTACTCTGGCCAGGACTTCCAGTACTACTTTGAATAGAAGTGATGAGAGTGGGCATCCTTGTCTTATCCCAGTTCTGAGGGGGAAAGCTTTCAACTTTCCCCAACTCAGTATGATGTTAGCTGTGGGTTTGTCATATATAGCCTGTATTAGTCTGTTTCTGTTGCTTATAAAAAAACTACCTGGAACTGGGTGATTTATAAGAAAATGAAACTTATTGCTTACAATTTCAAAGTTGGGAAGTCCAAAGTCCAGGGAACACAGCTGGTGAAGGCCTTGGTGGTGGTGACAGTGACCCAGGGGCCTCACATGTCAGAAAATGGTGGAGCAGACAGACTAACTTCTCATGTGCTCCTCTTTTAAAGCCCTCAGAACCACATCCCTGACCACCATTATTAATCCATTCACTACAGCATGCTCCTATAATCTGCTCACCTCTTCAAGGCCCACCTTTCAATTACCATAATAAGACTTCCCACCCTCTTTACAATGTCACAGTGGGAACTAAGTTTTGGTGGGACATTCAACCCGCCAAAGTCATAGCCTTTATTGTATTAAGATACTTTCCTTCTACTCCTAATTTGTTGAGTCTTTATCATGAAGGGATGTTGAATTTTATCAGAGTCATCTTCTGTGTCTATCAAGATGATCATGTTTTTTTCTTTCATCCTGTTGATGTGATGTATTATGTTTATTGATATAAGTGTGTTGAACCATCCTTGCCTCCCTGCTATAAATCTCACTTGATCATGGTGTATAATCTTTTTGATGTGCTGTTGGATTTGGTTTGCTATTTTTTTTTTTTGTTCTTGTTGTTGAGGATTTTTGCACCTATATTCCTTGGGGATATTGGCCTATGGTTTTCTTTTTTTGTTGTGTCCTTGTCTTTTTTTGGTATCAGGGTAATGTTGGCCTCATAGTATGAGTTTGGAAGAATTCAGTTCACTTCAATTTTCTGAAATAGTTTAAGTAATATTGCTTTAGATCTTTGGTAGAATTCAGCAGTAAAGCCATCTTGTCCTGAGCTTTTCCTTCTTGGGAGATTTTTTTTATTACTGATTCAGTCTTGTTACTTGTTATTGGGCTACTTAGATTTTCTATTTCTTCTTGGTTCAGTCTCGGCAGGTCATATGTATCCAGGAATTTATCCATTTCTTCTAGGTTTTCATATTTATTGGTGTATAGTTGTTCATAATAGTCTCTGATGATACTTTGAATTTTGGTGGTATTTGTTGTAATGTCTCCATTTGCATTTCTGTTTTTACTTGTGGCTGTTCTCTTTTCTCTTGCTTAGTCTGGCTAATGGTTTGTTGATTTTTTTTTTTTTTTTTTTACTGACCGGTAATGGGATTGCAACCCTTGGTGTCACGCCCGTACCGGGGACCGGCAACGGGATCGCAACCCTTGGTGTTGTGCCCGCACCACACTCAGCCACTGAGCAGGAACCAGCCTCCACATGGGATCCGAACCCTCGGCGGGAGCGCCACCACGCTCCCAAGTGGCGCACTTTCCAGTGCGCCACCGGGCCGGCCCGCGTTTGTTGATTTTTAAAATCATTTCAAAGAGCCAACTTTTTATTTGACTTTTTCGTATTGTATTTTTAGTCTCAATTTCATTTATTTCTGCTCTGATTTCTATGATTATTTTTTCTATTTTGGGTTTAGTTTTTGTTTTTGTGTGGGCTGGCTGATATGAGGATCTGAACCCATAACCTTGCGATTATAAGGCTGCACTCTAACCAGCTGAGCTAACTGGCCAGCCCGTATTTTGGGTTTAGTTTGTTCATGCTTTCCTAGATGCTTGAGTTAGGCTGTTAGGCTGTTTATTTGAAATCTATTTTCTTTTTTTTTTTTTGAGACCGGCTGCACTGCGCTCAGTCAGTGAGTGCACCGGCCATCCCTATATAGGATCTGAACCCGCGGCGGGAGCACTGCTGCGCTCCCAGCGCTGCACTCTCCCGAGTGTGCAATGAGCTCAGCCCTGAAATCTATTTTTTTGACGTAGGTATTTACTGCTATAAATTTTCCTCTTAATTCTGCCTTAGCTACATCCTGTAGGTTTTGGTATGTTGTGTTTCTGTCTTCATTAGTTTCAGGAAATTTTTAAATTTCCTCCTTAATCTCTTCTTTGACCCACTGATTGTTCAAGAGCATGTTATTTAATTTCCATGTATTTGTGTAGTTTTGCAAGCTCCTCTTGTTAGTGATATCTAGTTTTACGGTCTGAAAAAATACTTGATATGATTTCAATTTTTTTGAACTTGTTGAGACTAATGTTGTGGCCTAATATATGGTCAATCCTGGAAGATGTCCCATGTGCTAATGAGAAGAATGTGTATTCTGAAGCTGTTGAATGAAATGCTCTGTATATGTGTGTTAGGTCCATCTGGTCTATGGTGCCATTTAAATCTGATGGGTTTTTTTTTGTTGTTAATTTTCTGTCTTAATGATCTGTCCAATGCTGAGAGTGGTGTGTTAAAATTCCCTACTACTATTGTGTTGGTGTCTATCTCTCCCTTTAGATCCGATATTTGCTTTATATATCTGGGTGCTCTGGTGTTGGGTGCATATCTAATTGTAATTGTTATATCCTCTTGCTGTACTGATTGCTTTATATAGTGCCCTTCATCTCTTAGTACAGACTTTGATTTAAAGCTTGTTTTATATAAGTATAGCTACTCCTGCTCACTTTTGTAGGCAGCAAATGGATGGGTACTTTTATTTTATTTATCCATGCAACCAGTCTATATCTTTTAATTGGGGCACTTAATCCATTTACATTCGGTTGTTATTGATATGTGAGATCTTACTCCTGTCATTTCATTGGTTGTTTTCTGATTATTTTGTGTATCCTTTCTTTCTCTTTTATTGTTTTATCTTTTAGTTTGGTGGTTTTATGTATTGATATGATTTGATTCCTTTCCCTTTCTAATTTGTGTATATCTACTCTACAAGTAAGTTTTATATTTTCAGGTGTTTTCATAATGGTTATTATTCTTTCTCTTCTAGATGAAGGACTCCCCTAAACATTTCTTGTAAGAGCAGTCTGTCTGGTGGTGGTGAATTCCTTTAATTTTTGTTTGTCTGAGAAAGACTTTATTTCTCCTTCATTTTTGAATGATAGCTTTGTTGGGTATAATATTCGAGGCTGGTAGTTATTTTTTCCTGTTACTTTGAATATATTATCCCATTCTCTCCTGACCTGTAGGGTTTCTGCTGAGAAGTTGGCTGTTAGTGCAACTAGGATCCCCTTATAAGTGACTTGATTTTTTTTCTTGCTGTTTTTGGAATTCTCTCATTGTCTTCAATTTTGGATAGTTTGACTATGGTGTGTCTGAGAGAGGACCTATTTGGGTTGAATATATTTGTGGACTGTTGAACTTCCTGGATTTGGATATTCATATCTTTCCCAAGACTATGGAAGTTTTCAGCTATTATTTCACTAAGTAGATTTTCATTATCCTTTTTGTTTGTTTTCTTCTCTTTCTGGAATGCCCATAATTGGAATATTTTTCACTTAACAGTATCCCATATATCTTGTAAGCTTTGTTCATTCTTTTCTCTTTGTCTTCTTGTGTTATTTCAAAACTGCTATCTCCCAAATCAAAATTCTTTCTTCTACTTGATCTAGTCTGTTGTTGAGACTCCTAGATGTATTTTTTACTTCAATGAATTCGTCAATTCCAGTATTTGTTTTTTAAAAATGATATATTTGTTGAATTTTTCATTCAGATTGTGAATTCTTTTTCTGATTTTCTTGAATTGTCTGTATTCTCTTGTATTTCAGTGAGTTTCCTTAGGCTCATTAATTCAAATTTTTTTCTGGCAAGTCAGCAATTTCTGATATTCTGGGATTAGTTACTGAAGCATTGTTTTTTTTTTTTTTTTAAAGATGACCGGTAAGGGGATCTTAACCCTTGACTTGGTGTTGTCAGCACCACGCTCAGCCAGTGAGTGAACCGGCCATCCCTATATGGGATCCGAACCTGCGGCCTTGGTGTTATCAGCACCGCACTCTACCGAGTGAGCCAAAGGCCGGCCCCCTGAAGCATTGTTTTTTTGGTGGTGTCATGTCACCTTGTTTTTTCATGTTCTGTGTTTCCCTGCACTGATATCTGTGCATCTGGTGGAACAGTCACCACTTTGAGTTTTGTGGAATGGCTTGTGTGGGGAAGACTTTCAGCTGCAAGTGCGTCCTAGGGTGTCAGTTGGGTAGAGTGTAATGGCTTTGTTCAGGATGGAAGCAGTAGTGTAGACTCTGTGTAGTTATTTCAGCTGTAATCCACTTTTGCTGTCTCTGAGTGAATCAGCAACTTATGCTTGGGAGGTTTGTGGCATAAGTGCCATAGCCTTGCCGGGAGAGGGATATCTGGGTTGGTTGGCCAGGGGTGTTCGTGTGCACCTTGTGGGTCATCAGTCTCAGGAGCTGACTCACTGGGGATGTGGTTGCTGGATTGACTCTCAGGCTGAGGGTGTGGATGTATGGCATGTCAGGGTCTCTGAGACTGGTTTTCCAGTGGCAGGTTCTCTGTGCTGCTTATCTGACCAGGGGTAGGCCTGCCAGTGGCACATCAGCCAAGCCATTCCTCACTTGGATGTGTGTGTGCATGTGATGGCTCACAGACTCAAGGGCAGATCTTCCAGGGGTGTGAGATCTGAGATGTTTCTCTGAACTAGGGGCATGGGTCCACTTTGGCTTGGCTAGCTGAGTGCGAGCCATTGGCACTTCAGCTGTGCCACTTCTTTGAGCCAGATGTGAAGTTGTGCCTCCCTTGGCAGTTCAGGAGCTGGCCTGCCAAGGGCAGAGATGCTGAGCTGCTTCTCAGGAAGTAGACAAGGCCAATAGGCAGGGCTGCAGTGAGGGGGACTGTCCAGCCACTTCTTGGACTGTTCAGGATGAGACTGTTCAGGATGGGACTGCTCAGTTTCTTCTCCTGGAGGGTGTGGATGCACTTTATTTCCACCAGCCCAAGGGAGCATTCATTAGGGTGGAGACCCATAAAGTATATTTCTGGGTTGGGGGCCCAGGCACCTACAACTGCCAGCTGGTGTGGTTGGGGGTAGGGGGAAAAATGGGGGTAGCCTGCTTGAGGCAGGTCTGCCTGTCTGATCTCTGGCCAGGGACATGGGGGTGCATCAGTTGAGCAGGTCTAGTGTTGGCTTCCCAAACTGCGGAATTAGAATCACAGTTGCTGTGCACCCAGGCTTCAAGCCACTTGGATCAAGGCACTGTAACCTCTCCTATGAATGTGCTGGGATGAGGCCATGTGTGTTCCAGGGAAGCACCATGGCTACTGTCCCCAGAGAAGGATGTGCTCCTGCAATGGCTCTGGTTTTAAGTTGGTGCAATTCTGTACCAGCTTGGGTCTCGAGGATGGGGGGTGGGGAGTGCTCTCTTTGTGCTCCTGTTCTACAATGATGCAGCATGTGTTCCAGGCAGCTCCCCACACTTGGCTCCAGGTTTGTCCTGTAAATGGTTCTACAGGCCTCTGTGGTGAGGATGAGGGTTGCTGTGGGTCCTTTGCCTACCTTTTCACTGCAAGGGAAAACTCCTCCTGTGCTGACGCTGATTTCAGAGATGTGGCTGCTGAGGCCATGTGCCTCTCTCCTATGCTGCCATCCTGGGCTTTCATGCTCCACAGGGACCTCACCAGTCTCCCACTGCACTCCTGTTCCCTCCCACAGATGCTCCCATCAATATTTACCTGTTAGTTGTTCTGGTCCTCTTCTGTAGGAGGAATGTGCCCTGGGCACCTCTAGTCTGCCATCTTCCCTGCCTCCTAAAATGCCACAAACTTTCAAAGAAGCTCATCCTTTAAGGTTTCACTCAATATAGTTTCTGCCTGATTAGGGTTGTCCTCCCATGACTTCAGATGGTTGTGTTACAAATTTTGTCTAAATTTAACGTTTGTTTTCCTACAAAGTGTTAGTTTTGCTAAGCTACTTTGCCATTGGGGATGTGTGGGTCTATAGTTTTCATCAAATTTGGAAAATTTTTGTCTTTTAGTTTTTCAGAGTTTTGTCTCCATACTCCTCTCCCCCAACTGAAGACTCCAATCACATGTGTATTATATCACTCGATATTGTCCCACCCATCACTGACTCTTTAGGTCTTCCACTGAGACTTTGGGTTCATGGGGCACCTTCCCCTGGTGGATCTTTGTCTCCTTAGCATGATGAGGCTAAAGGAAACTGCACCCTAATTTTTAGTTTGCTGAATTTGGTTTTAGTCTCCTACTTTGTACAACCTGAGAATTTGGCAACTGTTGGGAAGTGAAAAGTGGCCATGTGTGGAAGCCCCTAAGTTGCCAATTTGGTTGTTCCAGCTCTACGTGACTGCCAAAAGCTGGGGTGGTTGTTCCAACCCTGGGGTACCTCCCAACCAATGTGCAAAAGCGAGGAGTCCAGTTAAGGAGCTATGGCAATAACGTAGGTGACAGCCCATAGTGGTTTGCAAAAGGGTAATAACAGTGAAAATAAGAAGTGGTCTGATTTGAAGCGTTTTTAGAGGGTAGAGCAAACAGGATGAGAATGTTTGCTCATTGCCTCATGTAAGGAGATCTTGTAAAACTTCAAAATCTAATAGGAGAAAAATGTTTTGCATATAATTTTAAGGTGTATTTTTCTCACTGACAGATTTTGAGCATCTTTTCATATTTTTAAACACTGGAGTTTTGGAGGGCAGAGAGTGAACTGATATCCTTTGCTAATTTTCCACTGAGATGTTGTTTCTGTTTTTTTCTTATGAATCTTATAATTATTATTAGGAAAGTAAGCTATTTGTGATGTGACTTATTTATCTTTTGTCTTTGCTTTAGGGTTTTATGTTTTTGTTATAAGGAGCTCTAATATTTATTTATTCAAATCTCTTGAGTTTTTTTTTTTTTTTTTTTTTTTTTTTTTCGTGACCAGTAAGGGGATTGCAACCCCTGGCTTGGTGTTGCCCGCACCGCGCTCAGCCAGTGAGCGCACCGGCCATCCCTATATAGGATCCAAACCCGCAGCGGGAGTGCCGCTGTGCTCCCAGCGCCGCACTCTCCTGAGTGCGCCACGGGGTCGGCCCCAAATCTCTTGAGTTTTACTTGTATGACTTCTGGATTTTGAGTTTCAGTTTAAAATAGCCTTTACTAATCCAAACTATCAAGTCAGTCCATGTTGCACTGAAGATTGTCTTGCTGTGTGGTGTGAGGTGAAGCTCTGCCTTTAGCTTTATCCTGCATGTCTAGTCATTTAACAGCATTTACTTTTTATTTTTTTTCCTGACCAGTAAGGTGATCACAACCCTCAGCATGGTGCCGCCTGCACCACACTAAGCCCATGAGCGCACCGGCCATCCCTATATAGGATCCAAACCCGCGGCTGCGGCGCTACCAGTGCCACACTCTCCTGAGTGAGCCACGGGGCTGGCCCATAACAGCATTTATTGAAAAGTGTATGGGGCCACCCCATGGACTTGAGGTGCTAACTTTATTTTTTTTTAATTGTGGTTTCCTTTCTTGAAATTTTATTTATTTTTAAATTGTATCTGTAAATTGCATTTAATTGTATTAAACTGTATTTATTTTGTACATGTTTTGCAGTATATATACATTGTGGAATGACTAAATCTAGCTAATTAACATATACATCATTTCATAAAGTTATCATTTTTGTGGTGAGAACACCACACTCCCAGTATTTTTTAAGAATACAATATACTGTTAACTGTAGTCACCATGTTGCAAAATAGATTTCCTAAACTTATTCCTCCAATCAAAAATTTGTAACCTTTGACTAATATCTCCCCATTGCCCAACCCCCACCTCAGTCTCTGGTAGCCACCATTCTACTCTCTACTACAGCGAGATCAACTTATTTAGATTCCACATATCAGTGAGGTCATGTACTATTTTGTCTGTGTCTGGCGTATTTCACTTAACATAATGTCCTCCAATTCTATCAATGTTGTAGCAAATGACAGGATTTCTTCCTTTATTAAGGCTGAATAGTATGCTGTTGTGTATATGTACCAACCTGTCCCCATGTCTCCTGTGGCACTGTCAGCAGGGTGTGCTGCTGGATTTGAAGGGAATGACTTGGCAGGCCCTTCTCAAGGCCAGGCCCCTAGGCTGGTGCTCACCCGGTGTCCCAGCCAGAGGCCTGGGGCTGCCTGACCAACAGCAGCTCTCTCTGTAAGCATAACAGGATAAGCCCATTCAGTGACACACCATCTGTCAGCCTGGGATGAATAGCACATGAAGCAAAGGTTTGGGCCACCCACCCAGTGGAGAGTTGATGGTGTCTCCAGCTTTGGTTGTGGATTTGTCTACTCCTCTAAGCTAATTTCCACTTTATATATGCTAAGGCTGATGTGTGAGGTGCACAGACATTAGAGTTTTTATGTCATCCTGATAGATCAAATCTTTTATCAGTATAGATTTTACTCTATCTCTAAAACTGCTTTTTCCCTTAAAGTCAACTCTGTCTGGGCTATTTTGGCTTTGTTTTGTTTTTTTCATGAAATACACATAATCTTTTATTTCTCTTTAAATCCGTATTTATCCTGGTACTTGGGGTCTGCGTCTTGTTTAACATTTGGGGATGCCCAAGCGGCAGGACCAGGGCCAGTGGGACTGTCCCCTGTGGGTAGTGGTGGGGGTGGCAGGGGAGACTTGCAGGTCTGTCACCAGGATGGGGGGGGCGGGGCAGGAGCAGCTGCGGCCTGGACCTCCATCACTAAGTTTATAGCCTGGTCTCCTAGGAGTGGCCCCTGCCATCTGGATGAAGTCTTCTATTCCGAGTGGGTACCCACTGAGACTTAAGCTGAATGCAAACCCAATCAAAATTCAGAGAGGGCTTTGTGGATGTGGGAAAGAAGTTGACACAGATTTAAAAAACAAAAAACGAATCAATGTGAAAGGGAATAATAAAAAACAGAGATTTACTGTACAATGTATTAAAAGGAATGTAAAGCTACTATAATTTTAGACATTACCTTATTTATGCACAAGTATCTGCGAATACTCAGTGAAATCAAAAAGAGTCTAGTTAGAGGCCAGGGAAATTCAGTCAAGTCAGAACTCAATTACAAATAGGAGTAGCCCACCTCAGCGGAATGTTAAGCAAAACAAATAAACAAAATTTAAAAATACATGTTCAATATCAATCACAGGAAGAGGCACGTGGTGAGGGGCTCAGAGGTGTCCAGACTGCCCAGGCCTTTAGGCCACCGGGACACCCTGCTCATGGCCTCTCTCCACCCCACAAGCACAGACTCCTGATAGTGTGGACAGCTCCACTCAAACAGGTCTGCAATCACCACAATTACAGAGGGCACAGGAGACTCACTCCATATCCTGGATGAAATAATCACCATGTAGTGCTGGACATGCAGCACTCTGGCTGGCATGTCTGGGTCATGTGACACCCCTGTGGTCACACAGCTGTCCTGTTACTAAAATAATCTGGGGGAGGAGTGCTGGGCAGACAAAAACAACAGCCACTCCAAATAATTTAGTACATTATTAAGACAGTATCTCAAATCAGTGGGTTTTATAAGTTATATGTGTGCTTTCTCAAAACTCACATGTGGAAGCCCTAATCTCCAGTGAGACTGTATTTGGAGAAAGGAACTTTAAGGAGGTACTTAAGGTAAAATGAGGTCATGGAGAAGGGCCCTAATCCTACAGGACTGCTGACCTCATAAGAGGAAGAGATATCAGAACTTTCTCTCTCCCCCCAGGAGCACAGTGGAAAGGCCACGTGAGGACACAGCAAGATGGCAGCCATCTCCAATCCAGGAAGAAAGGCCTTATCAGAAACAAATATGTCAGCACCTTGATCTTGCATTTTCAGCCTCCAGAACTGTGAGAAGACAAATGTCTGTTTAACTCATCTGACCAGAGTTATGTTATGGCAGGCTGAGCAGAATAACACAATAGATTAGGAGTAAATTAGTCATAAGTCATCCTCTAAGGAAGTGACATTAGAAGAAAGTAAAGTCAGAACTCAACTCACAACAACTCTTGTCAAGCAACACCAGGAAGAAGCATCAACGAACAACTCAGTTTCGACAATATTCACTTTCAACATTCTAAAGGATAGCCATGTTCCAAGAATAATGTTCTACTGATACTACAGCTTATCAATACAGAAACACATTTCCTTCAAACAATGAAATGACTTTATTCCTAGTGCTTGGAGTTATCCAGGATGCAATAACAGCCATCCTTGAAGCAATTTCTAAAAAGTAGTAATTCTACACTGTAGTTGCAATATGCAATATTTCTGAAGTGAATGACTGCTACAAAATCAATCTGACAGTTAAGATGCCTTGTGCTTTAAGAAACAGAAGCCCACAACTTCACTGCCCTAAAAACAAGGGAACTATTACATACATGTGACTGACATGCCTTAAGGCAACCTCTTCTGAATCACTTCCTCATGTACTCCTCTGCCCTGGAGTGTGCCTGGGACCAGTGACTTGGCTCTAACCAAGAGAATATGGCAAAAGTGCATGGATGTCACTCTCGTGATTATGTTATTTAAGACCATCCTAGCAGACGGAGACAATCCTTCCCCTGCTGGCAGCCCTGTGTGCCCTGTGTATGGAGTGGGCCAGGGGTCAGGGTACTGTGAGCAGCCTCCAGCCGGCAGTCAGTAGAAAACCAGGCCCTCCATCGTACACCCTCAAGGGAGCAAATTCTGCTCAAGCCTGAATGAGCTCGGAAGCAGATGTCCTCAGTGGAGCCTCCGGAGGAGAGTGCAGCCCAGCAAACACCTTAACTACAGCCTGCCGGGATCTGGAGCAGAGGACCCGTTTAAGCCATGCCCAGACTCCTGACCCACAGAAACTGGGAGACAGTAAGTATGTGTTGTTTTGAGCTGGTAATTTGGTGGCTATTTCTTATGTAACCAGAGAAACCTAATGATCCGCATAAATGTCCCAAAGCAGAGCAGCTCTTGGTTGGCTGCTCAGTGGCCCTTAACATCATCATTCCTGCTGGTTCTACAGCGTCCTGCCCTGCCACTCTCAGGCCCCACACGAGGCCACGAAATGCAACCAGGGACATGTCCACAAAGATCAGTGTCCTGCTGCAAAAGAGCCATTTTTACCATGCCTCTATTTGCCTTTGAGGAAACTTTCCCAGACATGCCACAGAATCCTCCTAGTATGTCACTGTACAGAGCTGGAAGACACACTCGGCCAAAAAAACCACTAAAGGAAAGATTATAGCCTGAACTAATTATAGAAAGCTCAACAAAGATAAATCCCGGAATAACTCTGTATACAAGTGGTAACGAAACCAAACCCAGACTTTGCCAAAAATTGAGAGATGGCTGTTGTGTAGACAAACAACTGTTATCAGCCCCTACCAATTTATTACAGAGTAATACGTGAATTGTAAGAGCCATCACCATCATAGCTGCAGACTATAGTTTACCAAAAGCCAGATAACATCCATGTCACTTTACGCCTCATGACCCTGTCCCTTTTTGAATATGAAGAAACAGAAGCACAGAGAGGTTAATGTCAAAAGTCACACACAAGAGCAGAAGCGCCAGCATTTGCCTTGTCACCCCCATGAGCGGCAAGGCATGTGCAGCTGCAGGACTTGCTTGGCTGCACAGCACTTGGGCACTCACACGCGTGCTGCTGCCCACTTACAGATGTGGCAGGAACAAGGAGCGTGTGTCCTTCCGGACTGCTTTTCACTGAGTAGAATGAAATTACTAATGTTCACAGCTATTTAAATTAATTCAGACTGAACCTGTTAAAAATTATGTGTCTGATTTGGGCATTTCCATGAAAACAGTGTTTCTACTAGCCCCACTGGCTGGCACTGTGTGGACTTCTAACTAAACAATCATCTCCTTTACTTAAGAGAGAGTTTTATAACAATGGTCATACAAACTTACATACTAGGAGAGGAGGAAAAATATATGTAGTGCAATACATTAGATATTTAATATATCTAACAAGATACAAAGGGGTGAGAGTGGCATTTAATGTGGAAAATTCTAATATGTATTACACTATTAATTATGCTAGGCGTATATATTCCCTATCCATGTTATGCTGGGTCCCGTTAAAGAAAGTTTCTATTGACACAGAAAACTCTATATATAAACCCTACATACTTGAAGGGCTGTTCTGTGCACTGTAAGCTGTTCAGCAGCAGCCCTGACCTCTATCCAGTGGATGGAGTAGCACCTCCCAACCTCCAGTTGTGAAAACAAAGTGTCTCCAGATGTATCCAAATGTCCCTTGATTGGCAATATCACCATCATATTTAACTACTGGCATATAATACTTAAAAAGTGTTTTCAATACTATATTTGACATTTCTATTTGGAAATTTTACATCCATATTACATAAACTGTTTTCCCTTCACTCCAAATTCTGAAACATAAAAATATTGGAAGTTTTGCTGAAAGCTTTGAATCACTGAAGATACTTATAAAGATGTGCAACATTCAATGAGATGTCCCTGCCTGATAAGGTGGTCCCAGTGTGTTGTTTTTCTCCTCATGATTTCTTGGATTTTTTCATAAACTGACATGGGGATAAAAGGTTGACTACACAGGTTTCTTTCCTGTGTGAATTTTCTGATATACAAGGACTGGTACCTTTTCTCATAACGTTCATGTACTGAATTAGCTATAGTGGGCTGTTTGTGTTATGATGCAAACAGTTCACTCATACAATGGCTCGACAGAGCAGGTGTTTACTTCTCACTTGTATAAAGTACAAATGGAGGATTTGGGGATAAAGGTGGGAGGATCTCTGTTCTTTCCAATCAATTCCTTGTCTTCAATCACAGTGACCTTCTCCCACCTATAGCTCCCAAGGCCACCCTGGGGGTCATGTGCACTTCAGACACACAGGACATAAGTCAGGGAGGACTGCATGGACTTTTTTGTTGTCACGCATGGAAGTAACATTCATCACTTGTGTCCATATTCCCCTGGACAGAGCTCATTACATGGCCTGAGGGGAAGCTGAGAATGCAGGCGGTGTGTGTCTCAGAGAAAAGAGAGTCATTTTTGGAGAACACATAGCCAGTCTGTCACACAGGATCTTCCCCTTGTGTGAGTTCCCTGACGCCTATGGAGTTGTAATTTCTGGCAAGAGGTTTTCCCACATTCATAGGGTTTCTCCTCTGTGCTGATTAGCCTGATGCACCCTGAGGCTTGACTTTTGGCAAAAGGCTTTTCCACATTTACTATATCCGTAGGGTTTCTCTCCTGTGTGAGTTCTCTGATGTACTGTCAGTTTTGACTTCTGGTAGAAAGTTTTCCTACACTCTTTACATTCAAAGGGTTTCTCACCTGTGTGAATTCTCTCATGTAGAGTGAGGGCTGACTTACAGAAGAAAGTTTTCCCACATTCTTTACATTCGTAGGGTTTCTCACCTGTGTGAATTCTCTGATGTAGAGAGAGAGCTGATTTCTGGCAGAAAGTTTTCCTACATTCTTTACATTCATAGGGTTTCTCGCCTGTGTGAGTTCTTTGATGTACTCTTAGTTTTGACTTCTGGTAGAAAGACTTCCTACATTCTTTGCATTCATAGGGTTTCTCACCTGTGTGAGTTCTCTGATGTAGAGTGAGGGCTGACTTCTGGCAGAAAGTTTTTCTACATTCTTTACATTCATAGGGTTTCTCACCTGTGTGAATTCTCTGATGTAGAGTGAGGGCTGAGTTACGGTAAAAAGATTTCCCACATTCTTTACATTCATAGGGCTTCTCACCTGTGTGAGTTCTCTGGTGTAAAGTGAGGGCTGACTTATAGTAGAAAGTTTTCCTACACTCTTTACATTTGTAGCGTTTCTCACCTGTGTGAGTACTCTGATGTAGACTGAGGGCTGACTTATGGTAGAAAGATTTCCTACACTCTTTACATTCATACAGTTTTCCTGTGTGAGTTCTCTGATGTAGAGTGAGTGCAGACTTCTGGTAGAATGTTTTCCCACATTCAGTACATTCATAGGGTTTCTCTCCCATGTGAATTCTGTGATGTATTATAAGGGGTGACTTCTGGCGGAAGGTTTTCCCACATTCATTACATCCATAGGGCTTTTCCTGTGTGTGAATTTTCTGATGGATAGTAAGGCCTGATTTACGGCTGAAGGGTTTTTTACACTGGTAACATGCATAGAGCTTTTTCCCTGTGTGTGTCCTCTGATGTACTGTAAGGTCTGATTTGCTAATGAAGTTTTTCTCACATTCAATACACTCACAGAGTTTCTTTCCTGTATGTGTCTGGTGATGTTTAGTGTTTAGTTTACAGGAGGCTTCTCTCATATGAGCCCTCTTACATGTAGAGAACACAGCCTTTGTGTTGAAACCCTTCCTTTGTCCACCATGTTCAAAAGGCTGCTCCCCACTGTGAATCTTGAAATGCTGACTAAGATGCTCATGATGTCTTGGGGACTTCCCAAGTCTATTATGGTCATCAGGTTGCTCTTCCATGTGCATCTCATCAGGCTCTATAGAGAAAAGTGTGTTCTGGCATACATTAATCCCCTTTGGCTTCTTTCCTGAACAGTTTCCATTATTTATAATCATATCTGAAATATGGTTTGAGCTCAAATTAAATGATTTTCCTAACTCAACTCTCTCTTCAGTTGATGTGTTGCTGTTGGTGATTACAACCTGCCACAAATGTGCGCAGTGACTTTCTTGGCTCCTCTCAATTAAGTCAGGGAAAATCTGAACATCTAAAATGAGAAAAAAAACCCATATCCATAAACTGCATGTAAGCATTTCTTACGGAATGCTCATGTGAATGTAGAGAAGTTCCTTCCTATCCTAGTGGCATAAGACTTTATAAAAAGCAATAACACTATTATAAGTATATGGTTTTTATTCCTACTGACAATGTAATATATTAATAGATTTTCCTAACCCAAGTCATGTTTTTCTTTGTATTTTTATGTTTTTCTAATTCATGAAGAAATATTTGGTGAAAAATCCCCCTACTGCCTAGTCATAGTTTTCAACTTTACTTATCACCTGCCACTTGTTTTCCATGTCCTGTTTCTCTATTTTATTCTTAAAACAATGGTGTGTTTCTTGTGCTGGTATTTTTCTTGTTATACGGCTTTGAAGATGGCAAGATTTTCCTGGATCAGCTACTTGCAGGTCCAAGAGAGGGTCGTGTGTCTGTCCATTAAGCAGAAATATGGCTTATGGACAGGATTTTGCCACTATGTTCATTTAGTTTTTACTCTTCCTGGGGGAATGGCTATAGGCATCTCGGAGTTTTTCAAATACAAAATCTCTTCCCCTGCTAGTGAAAACGGCTTCCTGAAAATTCCTAATTTAACCTGACTTCCTCTACTTCTCAGAATCATAACAGGTACAGGAAGCTCCAGTCCGCCATCCTGGGCACCCCCTCTCTGCTGGTCTAAAAGATTTGGTTCTGCAACCCAGGCCGTGCCGACTCTTTTTGAAAAATGTATTTCTGGTGGGGTCCCCTTGAATCTAAATTTTATACTCACCTATGTACTACCTGTCAAAATTAGAAGAGTTAACTCATATTGAAGCTATGCCAAAGTAAACACTTAACAATACCCCTAAAACTGCCTTCTCTGAACATCTATCCTACATTCTCATATCCCATTTTCTCTTTCTCTCACACTGGTTAAATATTCCTCATAATTCTTATAGAACTACTTTATATTTTTCTCATATCAGAATTTAAACTGTATGAAAGAGGGATATCATTTACATCACTGCTGTTGTAAGTACAACTATAAAATTACCAGTGCCGCTCAATTAATATGTGCTGAAAACATAAATGAATGTACAAACAAATGCCTGAAAAAAAAAATCCATGAAAATAGAAGAAAAGAGGACAACTGAGAATATTGAGGATAGCAACAAAAACAGTATCTAAAAAGAAATAAGTAGGGATTAGGTTTTGGGTAAATATAAAAAAAACACTCAGTGAAATAAAAGGTGGGGGTATGTATGTGACAGCCATCCTTGGAGATTATATTTTGCATGTGTTTAATGCATGCAGACCAGCTGTCTGTCCTCAGGTCTGCACCTTGGGGAAAAACTGGTAAAAACAGCTGAACACAGTTCCATCTGCTGGGCTCTACTCTTCCTGGCCTCCCTACCCTGTATCTGCTGACTGACCTGGGAGGTTGTGGTTTGGATGTTCTTCTGCCATCCATGGCTTGCCTCCTTGCTCCAAGTTGAAGATCACCTCAGGTTTGATAATGCAGTGACCTGTTAATGGAAAATAATGTGGGAATTTGGCTAAACTACTAAGTTAGGTACTTTAAAGAATGACAACCTGAAGCCGTGGGGCCAATTCAAACCTTTTATTTGAGAGCGATGACGCTTGCCTCCTTGCTCCAAGTTGAAGATCACCTCAGGTTTGATAATGCAGTGACCTGTTAATGGAAAATAATGTGGGAATTTGGCTAAACTACTAAGTTAGGTACTTTAAAGAATGACAACCTGAAGCTGTGGGGCCAATTCAAACCTTTTATTTGAGAGCGATGACAGCCACATTCTCCATGAAATGAAATCTAACCTAAATAGTATTAAAACTTATAAATAATTCCTATATTTAAAAACAAAGAAGAAAGTGTTGTTTTGGGGAGTTACTGGGGAGTTTCACTCACCCAATGATGCCAGGCTGCTGTAGGTCTCCAGCATCACATCCCTGTACAGGGTCCTCTGAACATCATCCAAGTCCTGCCACTCCTCCCAGGTGAATTCCACAGCTACATCCTCAAAGGATACTGACCCCCTGTAATAGCATATTTCTGTGTGTGCATGTGTCTTATACATATCTTAAATAAAATGCAACTTCTTGTAATCTATAGTGAAAGAAAAATCACAGAAGCAACATCCTGCCATTGCAATAATTTACTAATAAATAAAAGTAGTACTACAAAGTTCTCTTTATAGATCTAGAGTCATCCTTGTTGCTAGGAACAAAAGTATGAATAAGCTTCTCTGCTAAGGAGATTATAATCTGGTATAAAGGCATAAGCATAAATATATGCCTGAAATAACAAGTTAGATAAACTAATTTTGATACAAGTTTAACATAGACTGGGGTAAGTAGGAAGAAATAAAGTTCTATTTTGTGTTCAGATTGCACTTCACTGGAATATCAAAGATGTTTAGCTCTTCCATGTGAACCACATGCTCTCAGATATGAGGCAACAGCAGAAGTCCAGTTGCAAGGGCACAAAGAATACAAACCACGTTAATGGAAGTACACACAGCACTGTGTCTAGATGAATGATCCTGGGCCGTGATGAGAGAGAAACACAACGTTGAAGGAACAGATTATGAAGTGACTCTGCATTTAAATATTTAACCCAATTCACAACAAAAATTTATGCATTTATTGTTGTTTTCTAGTTACACACAAATTAAAAGCACGTATACAGGTGTATTAGGCCATTTCTGTTGCTTATAACGAAATACTTGGAACTGAGTGATCTATCAGAAAAAAAAAAATTATTGCTTACAGTTTCAGAGGCTTGAAGTCCAAAGTCCAGGGAACACATCTGGTGAAGGCTTTCTTTGGTGTGATTTCAATGAAGGCAGGGTATCACATTGCAAAAAGGCAGGGCAGAGAGAGTGAGAGACTCTTCATGCTCCCCTTTTAAAACCCTCCAAACCATGCCCATGACCACCATTTTTAATCCATTCACTATGGCATGGTCCTACAATCTAATCATCTCTTCAAGACCCTGCCTTTCAGTTACTATAATAGGATTTCCCACCCTCAATAGATACAGTAGCAGCAAAGTTTCTAATACATAAAACTTGGGGGACACAATTCAAGCTTCAGTTAGTTTTGGGGGGACATAAGTCAATCCACTATATTCTACCCCTGACCCCCCAAATTTATGTCCTTCTCACATGCATGTACATTCGTTTCACCCCCAAAGTCTTAACTTGTTTCAACTCAAAAGTCCACAATTCAAAGTCCCATCTGTGAAATCAATACAAGTTATCTACTTCCAAGATACAATAGTGGGACAGACATAGGGTACATATTCCTATTCCAAAAGGGAGAAATAGACCAAAAGAAAGGTGTAACAGTTTCCAAACAAGTCTGAAACCCAGCGGGGCAATCATTAATTCTCAAATCATGTACTTTGACCCCAAGTTTGGCATCCTCTGCACCCTGGTGTGGGGGTTCCACTCCTATGGCTTTCCTGGTCTCACACAACACTTCGGCTCTCCCAGGCTGGTGTTCCACTCTGATAGCTCCACAAGTCTGGGGTCCCATGGTGGTCCAGCTCTCATGGCTCCACTAGGCATGGTGCTGATGGGGTTTCTCTGCTGCAACTCCAACTCCACATTTCTGCTCAGCACTACTCTAGCGAAGGCTGTCTATGGTGACTTTGCCTTTGAGACAGATCTCTTCATGGGCTCCAGACTTTTCCATACATCCTTTGAAATCAGGGTGGAGGTTCCCAAGCCTCCACAACTCTGGCATTCTGCAGACTTATCATGTGGACACCACCAAGGCTTTCAGCTTCTATTTTCCAAAGCTGCATGTCCAGGCACACCTGGGGCCAATTTAGCCATGCCTGGAGCAGCCAAAGCAGCTGGGATACTGATGTGGGGAGCAGCAACCTGAGGTGGCCCTGGGCAGCAAGCCCATGGAGGGCACCTCAGGCCTGTTCCCCAAGATCATTCTCTCTCCCTAGGACTCTGGGCCTGAAATGGAAGGGTTGGCCCCAGACGCTTCTGCAATACCTTCAGGGCCTTTTTCTCTTTCTCTTGATAATCCGTTTCTTCTGTGGTAATCTTCTTAGCACCACTGTAATTTTCTTCTGAAAATGCTCTCTGCTTCTCTACCATGTGGCCAGGCTGCAAAATTTTCAAATATTTACATTCTGCTTCCCTTTTAAGTTCTGGCTTTAAGTCATGCCTTTGCTGCCATAATTTAGTGTAGGCTGTTACATGTAGCCATGCAGCTTCCTTAATGTTTTGCTACATAGAGATTTCTTCTGCCAAATATTCTGGTTCACAACCCTTAAGTTTCACAAAGTCCTTGGGCATGGACACAATGTAGCCAAGTTCCTTGCTATTGTGTAGCAAGGTTGATCTTTTGTCCAATTCCCAGTAAGTTCTTCATTTCTGTCTTGGACCTCATCATCAGCATGGCCTTTACTGTCCACAATTCTATCAGCATTCTGGTCACAATCATTTAACCAGTCTCTAAAATGTTCCAAATTTTCCCTCATTTTTTTGCCTTCTTCTGAGTCTTTCAAACTCCTCCAACCTTTGCCCGTTACCCAGTTCCAAAGCTGCTTCCTCATTTTTAGGTATCTATTTAGAAATACCCCACTCCTCCACACCAATTTTCTGTACTAGTCTGTTTTTGTGTTGCTGTAACAGAATACCTGAGACTAGGTAATTGATAAAGAACAGAGGTTTATTTGGCATATAATTCTGGGACAGCTGTATCTGGTGTGCGCCTCAGGCTGCTTCTACTCATGGTGGAAAATGGCAGGCAGCTGTCAGGTACAAGTAGATCACATGGTGAGAGGAAGCAACAGTGAGAGAGAGGGGAGGTGTCAGGGTCCTTTAAACAACTAACAAAGTGAGAGAACTCACTCACTGCCTCCCCAAGGGTGTTAATCTATTCATGAGGGATCCACCTCCATAATCCAAGCCACTCCCAACATTGCCAAGTTGGGGATCAGATTGTGACATGAACTTTGGGAGCACGACACACCCAAACTCTATCAACAGGCATCCCAGAAGTTCTTTCCTACATGCCAAAAAATTGTTTCTTGTGTGCACTCCAGGGTGAACACTGCCACTTCCCAAACCATATGGTGTAAATGAGGTTCTGTAAGAACAGGCAAGTTACATGACCAGATCTGCATTTTAATGGTCATCCACCAGACACCAATGGGGAAGTGCTTGAGGGAGAGTCAGAAGGGAAGAAAACAGGGTGACAGATGAGCAGTCTGTCTCTACATTAGAGCAGTAAGCTTACAGAACAAAAAAGTAATCCTATAAAAGAGAAAAGAAAAGAAAAAGCAAGAACAGAATGTGGTACTAATTTGTTGTACAGGGGGTATAAGGAAGAGTTTTACTTCCAGGTTATCTACATGAAGGCAGCTAGTTAGGAACTGGCACTAAAAAGTGATATCTGGAAAATGGAAAAAGAATATAATGGGTAGAAGTGACACACACTTGGACGTACGATATTTGGAGTATCTGAGGTACCACATGTGGGATGTCATTCTGGCAACTGGATATAAGATTCCAGAATTCAGGAGCAAGATCTAAGCTAAAGATAAAGACTTGTAAAGTATCAGAATTACAATGGTACCCAAAGCCATTACAGTAAATGAACCTAAGAGATTGGGGGTGGGGGGGAGGAGGAAACAAGTACAGGATCTGAGGAAGTGCTAATAAGTAAAGATAGAGAAAAAGAAATAGACTGTGAAGACCAAGAAGAAATTTTCTGAGTTTATGCCACAAATAAAGGAAAGCTCAGTATTAAGAAGTCTACCAAAATAATTAATCACATTCCCGGTTCTATGGAGAAAAATGCTTTGATCATCTACACAGACATTCAGAAGGTACTTTTAGAAACACATTCTAGGTTTCTATTCCACACATAGAAAGCTTAGAGGTCATCACTCCAACCTAACAACAAATAAAAAGCTGAAGGACTGAAAAATCAACAACTCTTCTTGGATCCATTAGAGAGGAAAACACACAGAACAAACTGCTGTCCCCAAGATTAGAGAGACAGACAAATACAGGGAGTTGTGGCTTATAGGAGCAGAGACTCATCTACAGAAAGTAGTGGTTCCACCACAGGAACCACTGCTGAAGCAGAAAATCCTGAATTGTGACTGACAAATTGCTACATGCTCAGTGTGGACAAAACTGAGAGTTAAGAACTGCAGGGGGACCCAGTCATAGGTGGGCTACTAGAGTATTGTGAAGTTCACCTCTAAGAGCTCAACCAGATTCCTACAAGAAACTCCCCTACTGCTTCCACCCCTGGGAGAGGAAAAGGAACCATTTTTTTTTTCCTTCTTTTTTTTTCTTTTTGTCTTTTTTTGTGACCGGCAACGGATCGCAACCCTCAGTGTCGCGCCCGTACCGGACCGGGACTGGCAACGGGATCGCAACCCTCGGTGTTGCTCCTGCACCTCGCTCAGCCAGTGAGCGGCCGGTCTGCATGTGGGATCTGAACCCTCAGCGGGAGCGCCACTGCGCTTCCCAAGCGGCGCACTGTAGCAGTGCGCCACCGGGCCGGCCCCAAAGGAACCATTTTGAAATATGTGAGAGCACTCCGTTCTTCTTAACGAGGCCTTCTCTCAGGAGAAACCACCTAGCTAGAGCCTAACCAGCTGTAGTATTAACAGAACCTACATGACTTAGGTGAAGAAAAATACCCAATTGCAGCCCACTCTAGCCTTTCACATGGGAGTAGGAAAATATTCAGTTCTGGCCAACTCCAGCCATCTTGTTCCACCTAAAAGAAAAAAAAAGAAAAAAAAAAAAAAGAGAGAGAAACACTTGTGAATTTCACAGTCCAAAGACAGCTTGTTAAAAGAAAAAGACTTAATCATAGGACTACAGAAACTTCTGCTATGGTCTGAATGTTTGTGTCCACCCCAAGTTCATAATGTGGAAATCAAATCCCCAATGCGCTAGAATTAAGAAGCAGGGCCATTAGTAGGCGATTAGTCATGAGGGCAGAAGTCCTCAGGAGAGGGATCGGTGCCCTCATAAAAGGCCAAAATAAAGCTTCCTTGCCCCTTCCACCACATAAGGAAATGAAGCAGGAACCATCTGTGAGGAATGGGCCCTCACCAGACACTGAATCTCATGCAGCCTGATCTTGGACGTTCCAGCCTCCAGACTGAGAGCAACAATTTTCTGTTGCTTATACATTACCCACTGAAAGGTATTTTGTTGTAGCACTCAAATTGACTAAGACAGACTCCCCTTCTCCACGCCTCACCTCCACACCACTGAATGCATATTCACAGCAGTTCCTTTCACCTGTAACATCATGTCTGGATATTGAAAAAAACTACAAGGCATTCTAAAAGACAACAAAAGGAAAAAAGGCTAAGCGTTCGAATGGATAAAGTAAACTGCATTCAACAACAGATGGATAATGTAAGGAGACAGAACTCCTCAGAAAGAACCAAAAAGAAATATTAGAGATTAAAAGTACTGTAAAAAAAAAAAAATGAACAATGTCTTTGATTGCCTTATTGGTAGACTGGACACAGATTAGGAAAGAATCTCTGAGCTTGAGGATATCTCAATAGAAACTTCAAAAATTGAAAAGTAAAGAGAATAAAGACAGAAAAGAACAGACCTTGATGTCTAAGAACTGTGGTACAGCAACCAAAATGGAATAATGAGAATACCAGAAGGAGAAGAGAGAGAGAAAATAACAGAAGAAATATCTGAAACAATAACATTTGACAACTTCAGCGAATTAGTGTCAGACACCAAACTAAACATTCAGGAAGTTCAGAGAACAGCAAGCAGGATAAATACCAAAAATCTACAACTAGGCATAACATTTCCAAATTACAGAAAATCAGATATAAAGAAAACTCTGATAAAAGCCAGCAAGGGGTGAGTGTAGGTGAGGGGATCCATCTACCTACCGAGGACCAAAGAGAGTAATTATATCCAACATCTCCTCAGAAACCATGCAAGCAACAAGAGAACAGAGTGAAATATTCAAAGTGTTAAGAAAAAATCCCACTGACCTAGAGTTCTGGACCCAGTAAAATAATCCTGCAAAAGTGTAGGAGAAATAAAGACTTTCTAAGTAAAAAATTGAGGAAATTTGTTACCAGAACACCTGTCTTGCAAGGAATATTATTTCTTCAGAGAGAAGGTAAAGACATAGGTCAGAAACCTGGATCTATACAAGGAAAAGAAGAGAATTAACAAAGGAATAGATGAAGGTAAGAAAAACTTTCATTTAAAAAAATTCTTAATTAGTCTAACAGATAACAGATTATACATAAAAATGTACACAGTTATGTATAGTTGTATATGAAAATATACCTTCCCCCACATACATAGTTATGTAAGTGAAATGAAGTGACAACAATGATACAGGAACAGGAAGATGGGAGGAAAGAATCTAAATTATTTTATTAACATTATTATTACTATTTTTAAATTTTAACTTTGCAATATATATTGTAGTTGATTTTCATGTCCCTTTACCTGTTCCTCTTCCCCCCTTCCCTCCCCCTATCTACATCCTATCTGTTCACTTGTCTTAACAAGTTCAAGGAATTGTGATTGTTGTGTCTTTTTACCCCCCTACCATTTATTTGTTTGTGTATTTATTTTTTAGCTCCCGCAAATAAGTGAGAACATGTGGTATTTCTCTTTCTGTGCCTGACTTGTTTCACTTAATATAATTTTCTCTAAGTCCATCCATGTTGTTGTGAATGGTAGTATTTCATTCTTTTTTTTATAGCAGAATAGTATTCCATTGTGTTGATATACCACAGTTTCCTTATCCACTCATCTGATGATGGACATTTGGGTTAGTTCCGACTCTTGGCTATTGTAAATAGTGCTGCAATAAACATGGGAGTACAGGTATCCCTTTGGCATGATGATTTCCATTCCTATGACCCAGCTATTCCACTGCTGGGAATATACCCAGAGGAATGGAAATCATCATGCCACAGTGGAATAGCTGGGTCATATGGTATATCTATCTGTAGAGATTATTTTTTTATTAAAAGGTAGTCACAGTGCCTGTGAAGAGGTATGGTGTCAACTGAAAGTAGACTCAAACAACCTAAATAAATAAATTAAATAAATAAATAAAAACAACCTAAATAAATAAATTAAATAAATAAATAAATAAATAAATAAATAAATAAATAAATAAATGAGAAACAACCTAAATAAATAAATTAAATAAATAAATAAATAAATAAATAAATAAATAAATAAATGAGAAGAAAGAAAGAAAGAAAACAGTGGACCTGAATTAGTTGTAATTGTATATTTCAAACTTTAGGATGAGTAGTGGGTAAAAAAAAAAAAACAATTTTAAAAGCAGGACATGCTCAGAAAGGAGAAAAATGGAATTATATAAAATGTTCAATTAACACCACAAAAGGCAGAAAAAGAGTGAATACAAAAGAAAGAACAAAGTAGAGGACAATAAATAAATAGAAACAAGTACCAAATATGGTAGATATCAATCCAACTATATCATAGTCATTTTGAATGTCAAAGTTCTAAATGCACCAATTAAAAAATAGATTGTCCAAGCAGATCAAAATATAAGACCCAACTATATGTTGTCTACAAGAGACCCACATTAAACATAAAGACACATATGGATTCAAAGTAGATGGACACAGAATAATATACAATGTTAACACTATTCAAAAGAAATCAGGAATAGCTATGTTTATTTCAGACAGAGCAGACTTCAAAGCAAGGAAAGTTATGAGAGGCAAAAATGGCATTACATCATGATATAGGGGTTAATTTTCCAAGAGGACAACAATTCTTAATGAGTATGTGCCTAACAACAGATGGTCAAACTACGCGAGGCAAAAACTAATAGAACTGTAAGGAGAATCCATGATCACAACTGGAGACTTCAACACCTTATGTCAAAAAAGGACAGATCCAACAGGAAGAAAAGCAGTAAAGACATAGTTAAACTCAACAAGAGCTGTGCATAACTGGTATCTATAGACTACTTCATCCATGAACAACAGAATGGACATTCTTCTCAAACTCACATGGAACAAGATAAAACACATTCTGGGCCAGAAAACACACTTTCACAAATTTAAAATAGAAATCATACAATGTGTGCTCTCAGACAACAATGGACTTAAACTAAAAATCAACAGAAAGATAAATGGAAGATCCCCAAACAGAGTGAGATTAAACAACACACTCTAAAGAATACATGAGTCAAAGAAGACATCTCAAATAAAAAAAAAATTTTTTTAACCTAATAAAAAAGAATACACAACTTAAAATTTCTAGGATACAGCAAAAGCAGTGCTGTGAAGTAAACTGATGACACTGAATGCATATATTAGGAAAAATGAAACATCACAAATCAATAATCTAAATAACACCTTTGGAAACAATAAAAAGAGCAAATTAAATCCAAAGTAAGCAGAAGAAAGAATAAGAATTAGAGGAGAAATCAATGGATTTGAAAACAGGAAATGAACAGAGAAAATCAACAACAAAAGAACTGGTTTTTAGTAAGATGAATAAAATTGATAAGCCTATAGTCATGTTAACTAAGAAAAAAAGACAGAATAGAAATTACTAATATCAGAAATAAGAAAGAAGACGACAATACAGAACATGTGGACATAGGATAATAAAGAAATATTATGCACAACTACCTGTGCATACATTGATAAACTAAAATAAAACAGACCAATTCCTTAAAAGACACAATTGCCAAAACTCAGAGAAAAAATACATAATCCAATAGGCATATATCTACTAAGGGAATTCAGTCAATAACTAATACCCTTCAAAACAGAAAGCACCCAGCTTACATGTGTTTCCTGGTTAATTCAACCAAACATTTAAGGAAGAAACTATACCATTTCTGTATAATCTATTTGGGAGGACAGAAGCAGATGGGATGCTTCCCAACTCATTCTATGAGGGCAGCATTAACTTAATATCAAAACCAGAAAAAGAATAGAAACCATTATTTCTCATGAACATATATGTAAATCCTCAAAATATTAGCAAATCTAATTCAATAATGCATAAAAAGAATTATGTGTCACAACCAAGTGGGATTTATTCCAGGCACGCAAGACTAGTTCAACATTTGAATGTCAATTAATGTAATCCATCACATCTAAAGACTGAAAAAGAAAAATCACATGATCAGGCAGGAAAAGTATTTGACAAAACACTACACTCATTCATAATAATAACTCTCAGTAAACTAGGAATAGAGGGGAACTTCCTCAACTTGATAAAGACTATCTACAGAAAACTACAGCTCACATCACACTTAATGGCAAAAAACTCAAAGCCTTCCCACAAGATCAGGAACAAGGCAAGAATGCACCCTCTCACCACTCCTTTCAACATCCTGCTGGAAGTTCTACCTAATGCAGTAACACACAAAAAAATGAAAGAAAAAAAAAACACATACAGATTGAGAAGGAATAAATAAAATTGTCTTTGCTTGCAAATGTCATGACTGCTAAGCAGAAAATCTTTATAAAAAAAGACTGAAGGGGCCAGCCCGGTGGCGCACTGCTACAGTGTGCCGTTTGGGAGTGCGGCTGCGCTCCCGCCGAGGGTTTGGATCCCACATACAGACCGGTTCCCACTCACTGGCTGAGTGAGGTGCGGGTGCAACACTGAGGGTTGCGATCCCGTTGCTGGTCCTGGTCCAGTACAGGCGCGACACTGAGGGTTGTGATCCGTTGCCAGACACGAAAAAAGACAAAAAGGAAAAAAAAAAAAAAAGACTGAAAATATGCTAGAATAAGCTATTATATCAGGATCATAGGACAGAAGGTTAATGTATAAAAGTCAAACCCTTTCCTATATACCACAACAACCAACTGGAATTTGAAATGAAAAACACAATACTATTTACATTACTGACTAAAAGATAAGACAGCTGTAAATCACATATCTTATAAGAAATTAACATCTAGAATACATAAAGAACTCCTACAACTCAAACACAAAAATCCAGAAAACTAAAAAATGGGCAAAAGACTTGAATAGACATTTCTCCAAAAATGATATACAAATGGCTAACAAGCATATAAAAAGATGCTTAACATCCCTAATCATTAGAGAAATGCAAATCAAAACCACAATGAGATATCACTTCACACCCAACAGAATACAAGTGTTGGCAAAAGTGGAGCCCTTGTACACTGTTGGTGGGAATGTGAAATGGTACAGTTGCTAAGGAAAATAGTACAGCAGCTTCCCAATAAATTAAAAAAATAGAATTACCATACGATACAGTAACCCAACTTCCATGCATATATCCAAAATGATAGGAGGATCTCTAAGAGATATTTGCACACCTGTGTTCATAGCAGCATTGCTCAATCCAAATATCCATCCATGAGTGAACGGATAAACAAAATGTGGTATATCCATACACAGGATTATTATTCAGCATTAGAAAGAAAATCCCAACATATGCTGCAACATAGAACCTTGAGGACATCATGCAAAGTGAAATGAGCCGCTCACACAATGATAAATATTGTATGGTCTCACTGATCTGAGTCAAATGTTTAGAAACACAAAACACAATGGTGGTTGCCAGGGGCTGGGAGAGGGGGAAATTGAGAGCTGTTATTTAATGAGTGTACAGTCTCACTATTCCAGGATGAAAGATTCTGGAAATCTTTGGCACAACAATGCGAATATACATAACACTACAGAACTGTACACTTAAACTGTTAAGATGAATAACTTTTTTTTTTTTTACCAAAATTAAAAAAAATCAAATTAAAAAAAAAAACTTTAAAAAGCCCATATATAAATCAAACCGGAACATAAAAAACTATTTGATTGACCAAAAAGAAGTTAGGAAAGAAAACACAGAAGACCAAAAACCAGATAAGACAAATAGAAAATAAGTAGCAAATGGCAGACCTAAATCCTTATAAATAATTAGTTTAAAATGTAATTGTACTAAATATTCCACTTAAGGCAGAGGCTGTCAAACTTGATAGTAAAGTGGACCCAACAATATGCTATCCACACACACTTTATATACAAAGATGCCAACACACTGAAAGCAAGTGGATGTAAAAGATATACCTCACAGATGCTAATTACACAAAGCATAAGTGGAGATACTAATACTAGCCAAAAGAGACCTCAGGGACAAAATATATTACCAGAAATAAAGAGAGTACTTTCATAAAAACAAAAGAATCATATGTAAGGATGACATCACAATTATAAATGTGTCTATGCCAAACACAGTCTCCAAGCCCACTCAGGGCTCGCTTAATAACTCGGATACATTCTGAGAAATGCATCCTTAGGTGATTTCATCATTGCGTAAACATCATAGAGTGTGCTTACATACACCTAGATGGTATACTCTACTACACACCTAGGCATTATGGTATAGACTATTGCTCTGACCACCATCCTGTATGTGGTCCACTGTAGACCAAAATGTCATGATGAGGCACATGACTGTATCTGAAACAAAAAACCAACAGAACTAAAGCTGGAAACTGACAAGTCCCCAATGATAAATGGAGAATTAATACTCCTCTCTCTGTAAGTGACAGAACAACCAGATAATAAATCAGAAAGAATACAGATTTAAATGACAAAATCTTGACAAATTGATATTTATAAAGCAAAATCCCCAGATTTCTTTATCCACCTCCCCCCGCTTAAACCCCATAACCCGTCTGCCCACTCCCTCCACTACTCCCAACCCTTTACATTCCTGTCCTCAACTTTTAGAGGACTTCATTCTCTCACATCCAGGGCTCTCTGACCAGCCCCTATCCAATCCTGACCATGTGCTTTTCATAAAGAGTAGCTCTTTCATTGCCTCGGAAGGCCAAAGGAATGCAGCCCATGCTGTTGTTACTCTAGATGCCACCTTAGAGGCTGTACCCCTTCCCCTCGGAATAACCTCTCAAAGGCAGAGCTAATAGCCCTCACTCGGGCCCTCCACCTGTCCAAGGGACAACGGGTCACTTTATACACAGATTCTAGATATGCTTTTCTCATCACCCATACTCATCCTCTCCTCTGGCAAGAACGAGCATTCCTCACTACTAAAGGGACCCCAATAACCAATGGGCCCCTCATCTCAAAGCTACTCAAGGCCCTTAGCCTCCCAACCGTGGTGGCTATCATTCACTGCCATGGCCACCAGTCCTCTAAAGACCCTATATCTAAAGGCAATTAGAAAGCTGATTCCACAGCCCAGGCTACAGCTCCAGGCTCTGCCCCAGCTCCTCTCCTTTCCCTCAGCAAATCCCATTCCCCCTCGTATACTGAAAAAGAAACTCAGATCCTCAAGCGGTTGGGGAGAATTATTGGGGAAAAGGGTTGGATTTTTATCCAAGATAAGGTCACCTTCCTGGGCCACCTAGCCCACAGATGTCCACCAATCCCTCCACATTGGCCCAAAAGCTTTATATCAGTTCCTAGAACCCCCTTTCCATAACCCACACCTCTGAAAGCTCATTGAGGAGGTTCATCAGTCTTGCAATACCTGTTTTCCTGTTAATTCTCAAGGGGGAATTCACAGGGTAGGACCTAACCATTAACTCCAAGGCCATTAACCAGGGGAGGACTGGCAGCTTGGTTTCACCCACATGCCATGTCACAAAACCTATCATTACTTACTAACTTTGGTGGACACCTTTACAGGATGGATTGAGGCTTACCCAACAGCTTGAGAAACAGTGGACGTGGCAGCTGCTATACTCATTAAACATATCCCAAGGTTTGGCCTCCCACGGACCCTACAATCTGACAACGGCCCAGCCTTCACCTCCAGTGTCACCAGCAGGTCTCCGAAAGTCTGAATGTCACCTGGAAACTCCATATCCCTTACCATCCCCAATCCTCGGGAATGAATGAGAGGTGTCTAGGGTATCCGTCAACCAGCTTCTGCTCCACTCCTCCTATGTGCCCACTTCCGACAACCCCTAAGACACCCCTCATTCAGCAGGAACTAGCCAGAGACGATGGTGATGCCCATTTTCCTATCTAAACCAAAGAGGGGGGAATGTTAGGCAATTATGTTTCAGCTGATGTCTAAGACGGTGGCAGGCGGACGGGAGGAACACCCAAAATGGCTGTGGAGAGTTTCAGGTCCCTAGAACAGCATGTTTTCCAAGAATCACAAAAAAAAAACCTCTCCCCCTTCTTCCTCACCACCACATCCCCTTCCCACGCATGTGCGAATTTCTCCACCTATAGAAAAATCCCAGCTCGGCCGGCCCAGTGGCGCACTGGATAGTGCGCCGCTTAGGAGGCGCGGCAGTGCTGCCGCCCGAGGGTTCGGATCCCACATACAGACCGGCTCCCGCTCACTGGCTGAGCGAGGCGTGGGAGCAACACCGAGGTTTGCAATCCCGTTGCCGGTCCCTGGTCCGGTACGGGGGCAACACTGAGGGTTGCGATCCGTTGAAGCCAAGGGTTGAGATCCCCTTACCGGTCATCTTTAAAAAAAAAAAAAAAAAAGAAAAATCCCAGCTCAGCTTAAACCCCACTCGCTTCCCTCCCCTTCCTTCTTAGCCAATAGGAACAGTCCAGCTCAGCCTAACTAGATATAAAAGGCCCACCCTGACTCTCCCTGCTGCTGCTCCCACTCTCGAGAGGGCAGCCCGCTTGTTCATTTTGCCTGCCTAATACACTTTGTTTGAGTCCCTGTCTCCTGGTGTGTTTTATTTTCATTCTCAGGCTGGGGCTTTTCCTTTCAGGAACCATCTAATCTGCTTGGGGTTTGGAGAGAACAAAAGACAGAGGAAAGAGGTGAAGCTCTCTCTCGATCTGCTGGAGCTGGGATACACTCGTCTCTCCTGTCCATGGACATCAGAGCTCTAGACTCTTCAGCTTTTGGGTTCCAGAACTTACACCAAGAACACCATCAGCTTCCCCGGTTTTGAGGCCTCTGGATGTGGACTGAGCCACGCTACTGGCATCCAGTTTATAGACGGCCTATCATGGAACTTTTCTTCATAGTCACGTTAGCTAATTTCCCTAATAAATCTCTCTCATATAATTATAACATATCCTATTGATTCTGCCTCTCTAGAGAACCCCGACTAATACAGAGACACAGGGCCAAGCCAAGATGCAGCACAAACCACAGGACATGTGAACGAAGCCATCTTGAGCCAGCCAGCCTCAGTCAAGGCACCAGATGACTAACACCTCACTTGTACTGCAGAGAACACCAGCACAGAAACTGCCCAAGTGAACACACCCCAATCTGTGGATTCACAGGACTTTGAGCAAATAAAATGTTTGTTTTTTTTAAAAGCCAGTAAACTTTGGTTGGTCCCTTACACAGCAAATGCTAACTGATACATTACTCAGAACTCAATATGTTTTAAATAAAATTATGTGGGAGAGAAAGTCTTAACTTACATGTCAAGTACAATCAGCAGAACTTCAAAACCACACGTACAAGTTGTGAAAATCACTATGAGCGTCAACTGGATGGACTTCAGTGAGGTTGCTGGTGCTAAAAGAGGCCATGTGAATTATAAAAAGCAACTGTTTGCACACCAGTAAACTATATCTAAAGTTTTCATACGTCATAAAAAAAATTCTGTTTATTTCAGAAAATGTAAAACATGAGAAGGGTCTGTTACTTATAATTGAGTACTGTATTTTAAATTCATCTTAAGTAATGATTTGGAGAAGTGTGATGCTGTTTCATTTTCCTACTTCAAATAATACAAAATAACTTAGGAGAGTGTTGTGCTGTGAATACCAAGGTCAAGGGTTCAGATCCCTGTAACAGACAACTGCCAAAAGGATAAAAGTGAAATAGGCTCTTATTATTTTCTGAAAGAGTTCATAATTTTCAAGATCACGTTACTGACATCAAGTGGGAAAAATCTGTGTTATCTCCCCTTTAGGTCACATGATCCACAGAAAGCGTTGGGAACAAAAAAGGATAGGGATGTTTAACGCAAGGCATTTTAAACCAATACTTGTTCTAAGGTGACTTCAGTGTCACAAAAATAAACTCAAAAGTAAACATACACTTGTTTTGACTTAAGTATGCAAAATTAGTAACGCTAACCAAATAATCAGGATAGCCAACATGGACAACTCATATGACTTTCAGCAAGTCACGTCTCCTCAGATCCAGTTGTTTTTCATCTTCCTTATAAGGTAGAAAGACCTTGGCAAACCCTTCCTGAACTAAAGACTAGGTTTATTTATTTATTTATTTATTTTTTTAAAAGATGACCGGTAAGGGGATCTCAACCCTTGACTTGGTGTTGTCAGCACCACGCTCAGCCATTGAGCTAACCGGCCATCCCTATATAGGGATCCGAACGCATGGCCTTGGTGTTATCAGCACCGCACTCTCCCGAGTGAGCCACGGGCCGGCCCCTCTAAAGACTAGGTTTAAAAGAGCTCAGACTCTGGAAACAATCAGTGATGGGGGAATGAAGGAATGGGAGTGTGTTCAGAGCACTGTGGACAGATCCTCTCAGTGATGACAGGTGACTCCTCCAGCCCAGAGCACACCTTCAAGAGTCGTCCCAGAAGTAACATTTCCCAGGCCCTTGCCTATCCTTCTCAGCTAAACTCGGGCAGTTCCTTTCCAAAGCTGCTCCACGTCTTCAGTAGCATCCAGTCTTTGATAGATACTGGATGAGGGACTGTCATCAAAATCTTGTGCACTGTGCACTGTGTGGTAGGATCAACACTAGCTTGGGCTCTGCAAAGCAAGGATCTTCCTCTCTCTACGACTCTTCTGCCTCTACTGAGTGCTACTGACAGGGTTCAGGCCGGGCGCTGTTCTTTCAGGTGGGATTCCTATTCACAGGGCGCCCTCTTTCAAGCTTTGTAAACCTCCTCTACTCCAAAGAAAACCGGACCCTCACCCAGCACTCCCATCTTCCTCCTAGAACACTGAAAACTAGGTCTCCTATGATCTTCTGTAAACTCAAACCAGCAGCGCTAGGCAGGCGACACAGTGCAGGAGGGGACCAGAAACTTCACTTGCTGAAGAGACACCAAGACACGCCCCACAAAAGCAACTGCCGGAGTAAGACGCAGTCGGCACACACTTCGCCATCACCTCCCTGGGTCTGGGCGGGGGGGCGCCTCACTAGTCCTGTCAAAACGCTCACGCTACAGACGGTGAACCGAGCGTCAGTAGGTTCGTCGCAGGCCCCGCCACGCAGAGGCGGGCGGGATGTCTCCTCACGCCGCCCCCGCTCCCGCCGCCACGTCGGACTCGGCCACCCGTCCGCGCAGCTTCTGGGCCCGGCTCTTGCACACCGGCAGCGCACGCTCGGCCTTGCGGCAGCGCACGCTCGGCCTTGCGGCAGCGCACGGCCTCCCGACAAGACAGTCCGTGAACGCGCAGCCCCAGCCCACCCTTCCCCAGCCCCAGCCCAGGTCCGCCGCTCCAGCCCCACGTCAGGCCCCGCCTGCCGGAGGCCCACCCACCTGAGGCCCGCCCGCGTTCCTGCTCCACCAAGTGCTGCGTCCGTCACCCGTGCCGCCCCCCCACGGTCCTCCTAGGCCCGGGGCTTCTCTTTCCCCCTCGCCTGCACCTTCGGGAACGGTGAGTCCAACCCCGAAGTCTCAGAAGCTGCCCCAGCACAGCCTGGTGGCTCTGAAGTTCCCGGCGGAAGATGGCGGGAGTGGGCCGCGCTGCACATGCGCGCAAGGAAGCCGGAATAACCTTTTCCGGAGTGCTGTGCTGGTGAAGTCATTGCAGAGCGACTACATTTCCCAGATAGCGGGAGTGGGCCGAGGTGCATATGCGCAGGGAAGCCAGAATAACCTTTCCCAGAGTGCTGTGCTGGTGACGTCGTTGGAGAGCGACTACATTTCCCCATTGGCGGGAGTAGGCGGAGCAACACATGCGCACAAGGTACCGGGAAGAGCCCTTCCCATAGTGCTGTGCTGGTGACATCATGGGAGCGCCAGGCTACATTTTCCGCAAACCTCAGTGGCCCGTTGTCAGGTACCACAAGAGGAAGATTTGTTCATTTTCCAGCAGAGTCCTGTCACCAGGAGACCAGGACCTGATGGACCAGCACTGGTCTCTATCCACGTGACAGCGACGTGGAATTCTGGTTCTTTGTTAAATCCCGTTTGATAACCTGGGACAATGTGCGGATAATGTGGAATCTGGAATGTGGGACAATTACTGAATGGTTTTAATAAGTAAATTTAATTTCTTAGTGTTGATATAAGATTGCTGTATGGGACTCACGTCTACTTTTTGCAGATTCATTTGAAAGCATGAATAAAATAATGTATTTTACTTTAAATTTGTTACCAAACGAGAAGGTATTGTGTGTATTAGTTCATTTTGTGTTGCTATAACAAAATATCTGAAACTTGGTAATTTATAAAGAAAAGAGGTTTATTTGGCTCATGATTCTGTGAGAGCCACATCTGGTGCAGGACTCAGGCTGCTTCTACTCCTTGTCCAAAGTGGCAGCAGCCAGTGGGTGTAAGATCACATGACAAGAGGGGGACGGAGGGCGGGAGGTGGTGCCAGGGTCCATTAAACAACCAGCTCTGCAGGGAACTAATAGAGCGAGGACTAACTCACTGCACACACACACACACACCCCGGCATAGTTTATCATAATAAAAAATTAGAAATAAACAGTTTCTATTTTTAAAGGTTTGGTTAAAACTACACGATAATATGGAGTGTCGATTTAAACACGATAATTGAGAAAATATCTGTCATAGAACAATGTTCAATGAAAAAAGTAAGATACCAAACAGCAAACATAACATGCTTATAGTTATGATTAATGTAGATGTACATGTACATAGAGAAGGTTATACACAGCAGTTTAATGGTAGCTGTTTCATGGTGGTGGGATCATGAGTGCTTTGTGTTTTCTTTTGTTGGCCTTCACATATGATATTCTTTCTGTTAGGGGAAAGAGTAAATGAATAAAGTTGTCTTTTCTTTTAGTTTTTGCATATGTAAACCTGCCTTGATCTAATCCCCTTTTGCACTGACTGTGGCTATATGGGGAATTCTACATCGGTGTTCTTCCTTGTAGAATTTTGAAGGTATTGCTTCATTGTAGTGTGGAATTCTGTGTTGCTTTTGAAATAGTGATACCAAAATGAGCCCTATTGACTAAGAGGGACTTACTGTTTCTCCCAGCTTGATTAAACTTTAGACAGGCTTCTACCAGACCTCCCTTTTCTTAGAGCATTTACTTTAGAAAACTTATAGTTGTAAATTTTTCCTGTCCTTTTGAGATACAAATCTTTTTTTTTTTTTTTAAAGTCTGTTGCTAGTTATACAACCCAGGACCATTTTCTTCAAAAACCTGGAAGTCACATTTTGAATTGTAAACAATAGAAGAGCTCGGGCCGGCCCAGTGGCACACTGGAGAGTGCGCCGCTTGGGAGTGCAGTGGCGCTCCGCCGAGGGTTGGGATCCCATGTGGAGACCGGTTCCTGCTCACTGGCTGAGCGCGGTGTGGGCGCAACACTGAGGGTTGCATTCCCGTTGCCGGTCCCCGGTACGGGTGCGACACCGAGGGTTGCGATCCTGATACCGGTCAGTGAAAAAGACAAAAAAAAAAGGGAAAAAAAGAAAAAAAAAAACAATAGGAGAGCTAGCACGCCAATCTACTGGTATCTGTGGGAGGGTGTTAGCCTAACTTTGATGGGGTCCTTGCATCAAGTTGTAAAACTACCTCCTGCAACGAAGATAGCAGGGTTTCTTTTTCCCTTGGATCAAGCCAATTAGCAAACACAAATGGCCTAGATCACCCCACCACAGGTCTTAAAAACTCTCCAGCACTTAGTTTCTGTGTAGTAAGCTGAAACTAAGTTCTGCCCTCTCCCCTCCATCTCAACAGCCTTAAATGATGTTTTCCTTCCTAGTCAACTCTGTCTGGTGCGGTTTTTGCTTTGACACTATATTTTCTTTTTATACTCAAGGTTCTGAGGATCCAAAATAATGTTCCTTGATACATATATTATCTGCTGGGGGAAAAAGTGAATATATATTCACTTTGCTGAACCTTGTGGTACAGCAATTTTGTAAATAGCCTTTCAATTAATAGTCATTTTTTTCCTGCTTTTGGCTTATCTCTGTCTTATGTTACATTTGTGCCTTCAAATCCAGAGTTTCTGAGGTAGGTAGAAAACATGACTACTATTTGCATCCTTCCCTATTGCCTTCGTAAACTGAACTGACAAAATTTTACAAAGTTAAGACAGTAATACATACAAACACAATAAAAATAAAATAAAAATGAAATAGAAACAAATGCAAATACTTTTTTTTTTTTTAAAGGATGTAAACAAAATAGATTCTGGAAAGCAGATTTTGGTAACTGGTTTGGCAGAGAAGAAAAACTTAACTCTAAAGGTCAATTTTGACTTGTAGGGTTGGGTTGTCAAGGGTGAAGAGCCCAGTCTATTTGTACTGCAAAGCCCTGCTATGTGTGAAAAGCCCAAGAATTCAAGGCAAGAGGAACCTCTGAAGGTCAAGATGTGGGTGAGGTGGGAGGAGGTGGGGGTGGATGGAATTCTGTATAAAAGGTAGTTAGATCTCAAGTTTCCTTTACCACCTTGCTACATCTGCCTCCCACAGTAGGAGGCTGGAAACTTGCTTTCTGGAGGGGCTGGAGGGAAATCCGTGCCTGGACTAACAGGGACAAGTGATGGTGGCAATCCCTTCCAGTCCCACTCAGCTTCCAGAATGCAGCAACCAGGTTTATAGAAATAAGCAAAAGACTGGAGGCTCCTTTGTGAATTCAAGATCTCCACAATTTTACCTCTTGGGCATTTCCCCCTCCAAACTACTAGAGAATGTATCACTAAAAGAAAATTAATCATAACAGAGGATGACATGAAATTTGGAAAATACATAGTCCAAAACTGGATCAGAAAATTTCACAGATGTAAGAGGAATACTCAGAACAATGGAAAAGAGACATCTCAGGATTGGCAGCCTGGTCAGTGAACAGTCCAGATAGGAGCAGGAGGATTGAGAGCCACAGAAAGGATATTTCAGAAAATAATAATTAAGTCTATACAGAGATATTTAATTAATTTATTAAATATATAGAAATATAAATATGTAAAATATATTTTAAAATATATAAATATATATAGAGAGAAAGAGAGGAAAGATGATGATTTACTTTATAAATTTGATTTTTTTTTTCTAAAAGATGACCGGTAAGGGGATCTTAACCCTTGACTTGGTGTTGTCAGCACCACGCTCTCCCAAGTGAGCCAGGGGCTGGCCCTTATAAATTTGATTTTTTTTTTCTAAAAGATGACCGGTAAGGGGATCTTAACCCTTGACTTGGTGTTGTCAGCACCACGCTCTCCCAAGTGAGCCAGGGGCTGGCCCTTATAAATTTGATTTTACTGAAAGTAGACTTAAAATTTTGTGAGTTCGAGTTTGAAATAAAATTTAAAATAGGCAGTAATAGAAAACTAAGGAAATAAAAAAATAAGAACATCTAACCCTACAAGCCTAAAATAACTGTTTGTTATAGTCTTCCATAACACATTCAAAATTAATTATTCTAATAAAAATATATTTATTATGTCACCACTATAGTTACTGTTATTATTGCTAGCAGTAATAGTAGTAGATTTTTCATCATTTACGTAAGAGCTTGATTAGGATATTTAACTTAGTAGACCCAAAATTTATATTTGAAACTGTTATATTATCCTTCTAACTTTATGCTGAAGCTATTCTACAAAACACAGCACATGTAACAGATGAGTACTTGGTACATTTCAACCCAGTTTACAGATTAAGGTAGATTAAAAATAAACGTACAATGTAAATACATGTACCAAGGAGGAAAGAATATTTATAGTAAAAATGTAGATATCCACTCCCCCACCATCACCTGCTCTCTTGTTCTTCCCACCACCATCACAGAGAAAAAAAAAAAAGGAGAGTGAGAGAAAAGAGGACAGCAGAGAGGAGAGTAAATAATTGTGGAAAATTTCTAACACTCTGTGATTTCCTTGTTTTCCTTTAGTTGTTGTTATCATTAATTTCTTCTTTTTTAAAAAAAATTCAGTTTATAGTTTGCACCAAAAATAGCCCCATTTTGGTTTTGCTTCTGATCATATTTGGTTTCTGCCTGACTAGATAGTGAAACCCTTGGGTTTCGGGAGTTACTCATTCTATTCTGTACACTCAAATACACGTCCACACCCACTATATTTTAAATAAATGTCTCAGTGTGACTTCGAGGTTAACAATTCTATGTTTATATGTCTTTTTATGTAGTTCTTTTTCCTTGAATACAATTTAGTTGAATACAGTTAATCTAGGTGCAGTTTTTTTGTTTAATTTTTTACAGCTTGCTATGACCAAAACACGAGTTTCCATCATTGCTCTGGACTCGAAGAGCACTGGAGGATAGTTGGGGCATGATTTTTCTCTAGCTGGGATATGAAAAATCATCCCAGGGGAAGCACTCTTTTCTTTTTTCCTTTTTGTCTCTTTTTTTCATGACCGGTAACGGGATCACAACCCTCGGTGTCGCGCCCGTACTGCGACCAGCAACGGGATCGCAACCGGCAACGGGATCGCAACCCTCGGTGTCGCGCCCGCACCGCGCTCAGCCAGTGAGCGGACCGGTCTCTATATGGGATCCGAACCCTCTGCGGGAGCGCCGCTGCGCTCCCAAGCGCCGCACTCTACCGAGTGCGCCACCGGGCCGGCCCAGGGGAAGCACTCTTAAGTATACTACTGACACAAAACATGCCCCATTCTGGACCACGGCTTCTGTATCAGTTGTCTATTGCTGTGAAACAGACTAAATAAATGTCTTAGAACATGCTGTGAATTTGCAATTTAAGCTGGGTGGCAGAGCTCCCAGCAGCAAGAGAAGGTGAGTTCCAGTAGGCAAGCACTCTTCAAAACCTCTGCTTGTGACGTGTTTGTTAATGTCCCATTAAGCAAACAAGTCACAACGTCTCTGCAGTCAAAAACAGTGACTACCAAAAGCATGGTTACAGAGAGGTACTACTGGGGCCATTACTCCCACATTCTACATGACCTTTCTCATATCATCTCCTCTACCACAGTTAGAGGAACTGTAGCCATGAAGTAGTAGACAGCTTAGCCATCAAACATCTGGAGAGTAGATAAAACCCTTCCAACGCATGATGAAAATCTTTGCCCTCTTTTATAAGGAAAGACTGAATTAATGAGCTTAAAATACAAAGATTAGAAAAGCTGTGATTTTGTCTCCCCCAATATGCCAGCCTTTCTGCTGAACTGTGAATACAGAGGTTTTCAAAGAAATCCACATATATTGCTGGAAAAAGAATTAGTAAAGCAATAGAAATCATAACTTGTAGACAAAGAAAAACAAATAAGAACTCCTGTCATAACAAAATGTGAAATTAGCCAGTTGCCAGAAAACCTGGAGAAAACATTGACTTCCATATAAATTCTGTAAGTTCCTTGAAGTTGATCTGATTCCTTTAGTTTTCTCAGTGCCTAGGTGGTGTCTGCACCATATGGGCACTCAGTAATTTTTCAAAAAATGATAAATGAACCAAAAAAGAAAATGTAAAAGGAAAACAATTACTTCTTGAATGTACTGTCTTTGCTGAATGTTCACCCTAGTGCTTAATAAATATGCTGCTTTGAATAAATCACTTTTTTCTGAACCTTGGTTTTGTCTTTCATATGATAGGAATATACCTTCACTGTACATATACATGATATAATAAAAATGGAATAATTTATTTAATAAGTGGATTTTTTTGAGGATAGAAGCTATGCCACTTGGAGTATACCTAATGCTCAGCGCAATGACTTGCACTGTGGATGTGCTCAATAATAGGTATAAAAAAGTAGATTTAAACCCAGATGAACAAATATTAGCAACATTCATTGAAATAACCCTCACACCTTAAAGGAATATCTTACAAGCCCAAGGAATAATCAAACATCATTCATATATAACCTAGCATCTTGGATGTTACTTCTGATATCCAGCTACATTAATCTTTGAATTAGAAGTTACGTACTGATTTTGTGCTATATGATCTGAAAATCTGATTGGAAATAATACATTAGTGCTGATCAGATTTAATTGGCAGCATCTTAAATAGTATCTGGATATTCAATAAAAAAAGGAAGAGTTATTAATTTGGACTACTTTGAATATGAATTCATATATTTATTTGTGCAATCTAATTTATAAGAACTTTCTGAAGCTGATTCATTGCTAATTTGGGGATCACATTATTTTTGAAATAAACTTCTCAAAATGCTGCCTCTTGAAAGAGATTGGCTATTTACAATTGAAATGTGGATTCCAGAGGATATTTCAAATTTTACTAAATCCCATAAAGATCACTAATGATGAAAGAAAGCAATATACAGGGGTGGTGAGTCCTGTAAATTTATCAGTCTTCAGGGAAACACAGGGGACTGTGAAATTGGGTCAAGTTGCTGTGCTGAGGGAGTGGTTATTGCACATCTCCTTATCTCAGCAGTTGAGAAACTGCTTGCAAAATGAATACCAAGTTAAGCTCAGCCCACGCATTGGAACTCAACTGACAAGTTGGCGCATATAAGTGGACATCTTGCACCCACATTTAGTACATGTTTATCTCCATGAGTATATTGGCTCTTAAACTCTATTTTCAAGGTCCTTCTGAACCAAGCCTCAGGCAGTAGTTCTCTTCCATTCCTACATGGCAATCGTGAGGAATGTTTGACATGCTCATGGACAGAAAACCTGTGTCAGTATTTTTGACCGAGATATAGAGAACTAAAACAGGAAATATTAGAGAGATGATGAGAAGAAAAATTTTTAAATAACTGTTTTTTTTCTTAAATTGGTTGGATTTCTTTTAGGCAGTGGAAGAGATTATAGTAAGAGTCTGTGCATTGTATATATAATGCACATATCTTTTTATATATATGCATGACAAAATGTGTTAAAGACTAATTCCTAATGATTTCCAAAATTGGGCATATTAAATTCTGTCTTATACACTGTGACACAAAGTGTGACATGAACTTTGAATGAAAGGCCATTGATAGTGAGTGGTGGGAAAACAGTGTTCTCTTCATTTTTGCTCATTTTTAATACAAATGTGAGCAATGAAAACAATTTATGTATAAAATTTATAAAACTGTGCATACATATGCATATATACACAAGAGTATGTCAAAAGGCTTGCAAAAAAATTGAATTAAAAGATAATACACACCTTTCCATGAACTTTTTGAAGAACTTTCATATTCGTATATACACAAGTATATCTATCTCTATCTGTCTATCTATCTATCATCTATCTATCTATCTATCTATCTATCTATCTATCTATCTATCTATCTATCGAGAGAATTAAGTCTGTACGTGACCATAGCTCTGCATTTTAAGGAGAACATTACATTTATTCTTTTGACATATTAACATTTTCTAATGTGTACTGAAAGAGCAATTTGTTAAAAGTGGTTTTCTTCTCAGACACTTGGCATATGGTCACAGTGATACTAAATGACTTTTCAAGCTTCTTTTCTTTTGTGTTACACCCTTTCATTATCTTAGAAGGTAGGTAGTACATAAATGGTTTGTCCTCTCTGTACAGTGTATTTATGTATGTATACACGTTCTAGAAACAAAGTTTAGGTGTTTTTAGAGATCTGAACACATGGAAAGGAAAGCCAGCCTCATCTGTTGTCCCTATATGGGCCCTAAGCCACAAACGTAAAAACAGTCACTTCTGGTTTTTTTATTTGTTTTTGGAAGACTGGATTTTGTAACTCATCTCTTTCTTTCTTTGTCTTGGCTGTGAAGTGTCTGAGAGCCAAAATGTGTAAACTTTGTCAAATAATTGTAAAAGACTATAAAACATATCTTATGTATGACTCTTAGCCCATTTTATAGTCATGCAGATATCCACTTTTTCCTACTGTACTGTAAGCATTTCTTTAAGCTTCTTCAAATGCTTTTTGAAGGAATGATTTATAATAGAGTTCTAATGCAGTGATGAGCAACTTGAGATAGCACGAAGGGCAAAGCAGCAGCAGTAAGGAAAGTCTGGATTGTAAAACTTGGCTCTGACCCTCATTAGTCATAAGACCCTGATTTCTTTCACCTGAAAGACTACACCTGTCTTTGTTTCTTTCTTTAAAATTAAAAATACTAAAAAATAGTGAAAACGAGAAAATTTATGTACTGTAGGAGTGGTGTAAAGTGCTGTTAGAATGCCTTATTACAATGTTTAAAGATAGCACTTTGTGGAAAATATGGATTTCCTGCTGTATCCTGTTCACTTGCACTGTTAGCATTGGCTACAATTGAGGGAAACATCATTCTTGTTCAGTTTTCATAGATTGTGCTTTTGAACTTTGCTCAAAAATTGCCAACTTGCATTGGCTTCTTTGGGTCCTTGAAGCAATAATTCCTCTTCTGCAGTAAATAATGAGCAAAACTGCCCTTTAAAAATATCCTTATTCTAGATTCTAATGAAATTGAAAAAAAAAATCAACACTTTAGAGTTCTATATTTGCTCTCTGATTTTCCCCTCTTCAACTCCTACTCCCTGTCCAGTACTTGGTGGAAGCAGAGGGTTTGTGGGTCACTTGAAGAATGCATGGGGTCCAAACACCATTATGCACTAAAGAAATTCAAGGGCCAGCACCGTACTTAACTAGGAGCATAGTTTGTTCAGATTTACAAGATTCCTAAAAATGGAAAACAAAACAAAACAACAACAACGACAAAAACGGAGACTACAATAGGACACAATAAAGTTCTCATTCTGCAGAACAATCAATAAATTCTTATGAAACAAATTATATGCAGAGAAAAAAATCTCCACCAATTACAACCATGGGGGAAAGTGTTTCTATTTGAAAGAACAATTACTTCTGCAGTTTTCAAACAATCATTTGAAGCATAGGCTTTGTTATGATTCTGTTAGCATTTACTCTGAATGAGGATAAGTTATACTAGATAATGATGATCAGCGTTGTCAAATAAAAAGGGCCATCCTTTTTTAAGAAAAAGAATGTCTGATAACTTTCTCTTAAGCCCTTGAATATTTGAGTTGCTGAAATAAATATAAAATACAGGAGTAAGCAAAGTAAACCAATAATAATTATTCTATAATTTAGATTATTTAATATTTTGTCTTAAAATCTGACTGTTAGTTTTGGCTATTAATTGAACCATAGTATTACATTTCTGTAGTCTACAAGCTGTTATCTAATATATTTGTATCAGGATTTTTAGTTTAAAAGGTGCTTTGAGGTATATTTTTATTATGAGATAAGGCAAATATTTGAAGCCTTCATCTTGGAGACCGAGAGATGCGTAAGGAGTTTATTCAAACATACTTCAAGACTAGAGAGGTAAAGATGCTTTCTAAGACATCTTAGTAATTTACTATGTAATATAACAGACAATCACAATAACTGGAGTACATGGTGATTTCATTCATGAAATTTTTACATTTTGAAATGAATATGCAAAAAAAACAATTTAATTACATTTAAAAATAGTTTTCCTCAATATGATACACAGACCTTACATTAGATTTTTAAGTACAGAAACAATTAATTTTGAAATAAAATAATTAATTGTGTTCTCTCATTGTTGTGAACATTTTTGTGGGCTTTGTGTTGTAGTTAAGGGCTTTAAGATGCCTCTTCTCTCTGTTGGTATTTAAAATGTATTCTTTAGATTGAAACATTGCTTTTTAATTTATTATTACTTAATTAATTACTTAATTACTTTTTAATTATTACTTAATTAAAAAATTTAAAATGTATTCTTTAGATTGAAACATTGCTTTTTAATTTATTATTACTTAATTAATTATTGTTCATAATTTTCATTGGGACTACCACAGGTGTCTGGAATTAAGAGTATAATTTTTTGTATTTAATTAATTTATTACATTGCCAATCATCCTTTAAAGCAGTATGTAATGGTTTAAAATATAGTTTTTTGATCAATCGTGGACTTAAAATCATCCATAGATTACTTTATTTGTTCTACAAATAGGTTTTCTTAAACTTCCTGAAAAGGGTTTTTAAAATATCTAACTTAAAGGCATTTTTTAAATTTAAATATTAATTTAATTTGCACATTAAAGTAATTATAAAATTATCACTTTTTTCTTTATAAAATTGTGTTTCCCCCCATTCTTCTTATCTATTTCCAAATATTCAAGCAATGGGAATCCATTTTGGGGTGCTTTCCCTCCAAACTCTTCCCCCCTCCATTAATTTCATGTGCTCCATCCACATAGCTTTTAGATCTGACCAAACATACCCTCCATATTAAGTCACAAGCATTTTTTGTGTGGTAACATTCATCAGACAGATATGTGATATTATTAAGCAGATGGCATAAGAGCTTATATTCCTCGCCAGGTGAAAGAATCAGAATAATAATGTTGTAGTCTTGATACCTGAAGTGAAACAACAGGGGATAGACCTACCTGGAATTGAGAGATGAAGTTAGGACAGGCTTAACAGTGAAGAAGATCCTTGAGCTATGTCTATAAAATAATAGGTGTTTGTTTTATATACCTTGAGTAGCAGAACCAGAGATCATCTGTAACAAGATGCGTCAAACACACCTGTGCCAGTAAGTGCCAGCATATATCTTAAAAAATATTTCTGTATTAATGAAGACACAGCAAAGAGCATGAGAACCTGTGTACATAAACTTATATCTACAGAAACAGGTTAAAGTAAGCAAGTAGGAATGATAGCCAGGTCTCTTTATATTTGGGCCTTCAGAAGAGTACATAACATGATAACTACTTGTGAGCAAGCTACATCTTCTCTGAAGAAAGGGACAAAAACATACATAATTTGTGCCCTTTTAAATGTAGTAACATTTAATACCATAGTCTTACTGGGAAAAAAAGTCAAAAATAGGAAGAGCTCTATTACTTTAGTAAGATGGACTAACATACGGACCTGACAAGAAAGGCAAGCAGACTTTCTCAGTAGAAGGCAGATGTGATGATAGAAGAAAAGCAGAAGGGGTCATCCCCAATAAACAAGCAATGCTAGGCAGCCATGAGCAAAAATAAGGAGGTATGAAATAGCCTCGCTTTTCAGGAAATAGGAGTAGTTTGTTCAGTCCCAGAACTCATATGAAAAGGAGACGTGGGTGAAGGAGGGAGGGCCTGCAGCATAGATGGCCAGTGAAAAATCAGAAGAGCCTCATATGCCATTATAAACATTCTAACGTCATTCTTTAGATAATAGTGGGTGGATAGGGGCATTGACTTTTTTTTTTTTTTTCTTTGTGACCGGTAAGGGGATTGTCACCCTTGGTGTGTTGTCGCCCGCACCGCACTCAGCCAGTGAGTACACCGGCCATTCCTATATAGGATCGGAACACCACAGCCTCCAGCGCTTCCAGCGCCGCTGCGCTCCCAGCACTGCACTCTCCTGAGTGAGCCACAGGGTCGGTCCAGGGGCATTGACATTTTAATTAGTGTAATAAAATTATCAGCTTGGAAGTTTAGGAGAGTCATTCAGCATTATGGAAAAAAGACTGGAAGACTGATCAGTGATGGTTTTACTATCCAGTTCTGAACTAAGAAGTAGTGGGGATACAAAAGAAGAGAAAAATGTGAAAAGTGTTAAGGAGCTAGAGATGACGGCACTTGCTGAAGAATTGGTGTTGGAGGAAAACAAGGATAAATTAGTTGAGAATTTGAAGTTGGAAAGAAACTTGTCAAATAGTGATTGTGAACTGATAACATTTAAGGAAAAGAAGAGGCTTTTTGGAGCTCCCTTGGGAAGCTTGTATTAATGGAGCTGAGAAATTTCTTAATTGTCTACTTTTTAAAATATTATTCTTCGGCAGTATCATATATGCTTATAGTAATCTGTGATCAGCACCCAGATGGCATTGAGGGGGATATGTAATTAAATATGTATCCATAGACATATATATTAATTTCAGTTGCCAATATTATTTACATTTTTAAAAGCTTAAAACATTTCCACAAAATTAGAACTTTTTGAACTTTTTTTCATCATTAAGTATTGTCAAGTTCTAATTAATATCAGTGATAGAGGGGTAAGGTAGCTTCTTTAAAGCAGTTCTATTGACCCCTACCATACATTAATCATTATTAAAATAATCAAAAATATGAAAAATGTATTTTAAAAAGTTTGCCTTTTTCATATTTTGCCATTACTAATATTTATTAATAATAAATTTCTATAAATATATTCATTATTTTATAGCACCCAGACATAATTCATTAGCATTATTATGATTGTGATGGAGGTAATCATTGTTTTCTACATTTTGCATCAGTGAAATATTTTATAAAATCAAAATATTACATTATATTAAATATCTTTATTTTAAATATAAATATGTACTTTCTAAAGAGTCCAAATGTTTTCTGAATTATAGACATTTACAGTTTATATTTCAAGTCCAAATTGTTTATATATCTTTACCTATCTATCTATAGCTATAAAGATAGAAAGAGAGAAGCATACACAAGACACACATGTAAATTAATCAACTGGTATTCAAATCATTGTGAATGTTGCGAAAACATATCTGTAGATTTTCACTAATTTGAGTTTTAATTTCTTTTATTTTTACAATTAAAGTATCAAATAATTTTGAGATAGAAACTCCAATATTTGTCTGCAGTGAGAAATTCTGAGGATATCAAATTGTCATTTTTAAAAACAATTTAATTAAAACATATTGACTGTACATATTTATGGAGTCCAGAGTTATATGTCAGTGTATGTATACAATGTGTAGTGATCAAATCAGGGTAGTTAGCAATTTATCATCACAAAAAATTAGCAACTTCTTTGTGATGAGAACATATACGATCCTCTTCTACACATTTGAGAACATACAATAAGTTATTGTTAATTATAGATCTCTAGCACTACTGTGTACCACTAGGCCACTAGAATTTATTTTTCCTATCTAGCTGTAATTTTGTGTCCATTTTAATGAACATTTTATAAGTATAATATTTGTCTGAATTTCTTGGTTTTAACCATAGATTAAATTACTTTGTCCATCTAGCATCTGTGCAAGGGAGAGAGGTACGTAATGCTGTTATATGTTTGTTCAAACTGAGGCATTTATTACAGAGTATAACTCTTACTAGGATGTAAACTGTTACATAACTGAAGGTCCATAAGAATAGCAAATAAAGAAATTAGTGGTGGCAGAGAGAGCTGACAGGAGCAGTGGCACAGAGAATAGGTCATCTTCTTTTTCATTGTTCCTTTCGCAATGAAAAGCTTTGCTCAGTTAGGCAACTTTTTCAACCACCCTGAGCCTTAGTTTCCTCATCTGATAAATGGGACCAATGTCCTACTTACTTCCTGAAGTTGCAAGAACAATTAATATGATGTATTGAAAAGAAATTTATGAACTGTAAAGTTCTACATCAAGTTAGACATTATTTGTATTGATACAAATGGTATAAAATTAAGTAGTTGTTTTCTATTTCTAGGTAATTTAAACCCTAGATGAGCTACACAGAAGTAATGATAATTACTTTGGTGATAGTATCCAGCACTTATTAAAGCCTTATTGTGTTCCAGACATTATCTCCTTCAAGCCTTTGAGACAGGTACTATTATTATCTTTATTTTATAACTAAACTAAACTTTCCTGGCTTAGGTAGTTATCTGAGGCCACACCACGTACATGATGACCCCATGTGTGTCTGTCTCAGGCCTCTGTACTCTTACATATATGCCAGACTGCATTTCTTCAAATCAGGAGAAATGCAATTACCAAAGTATTTCCATCTTTCCCCCTCCTCAAATGCCATCATTCATTAACTATTTCAAAAAGTGTGATATGCCATAGACCTAGTAAAATAGTCCATAGATTTTAATAAAATATATTTAGACAAAGTGATTTCTGCACAGACTCATTTTGATCCTTTTTACTGACCATTTAAAACTAGTTCGTTAAAAATAAGATCCTCTCTGAGCCTATATTTGGCATGAGAAGATTGGTATCTTAAGGAGGTTGGGTCCTCAAGGCTTCTTCCAAACAAAATTTGCTTACTCTCTAATTCTCTATAAATCATAAAGTAAACATACATCAACAGCATTGAAATAAAACACTGAAAATAGTTGTAACAATCAGTGACACATTTAGGAAATATTTTACCCTAAAGTTATAGCTTATTAATTTAAAAAAGTTGGCATTTAAGGATATGTCTGTTATGAGCTAGCCATGTTACTAAGGCTTTAGAAAGAAATCTCACACAATGAAATCTTTAAATGTGGTCTAAATTGGTATTTATTTAATCTTATTATTTAACAAATATCTATAAGCATTTTGCAACAATGCATGTAATTTTGGAAAACGGATGTAAGGGTTTTGGAAGAATATGCATAACTTAGAATATGATCTTCTACTCCATTTTTTCATAAAAAATATTAAATTAATTTAAATAGCATGAAACATTCTAATATTAAATTAATGTTTAATAGCATGAAAAAAATTTAAAAGAAATAAAATAATTCATATGGAGGTAGGTGGTGTTTTTAGTGTTTTATCACTCCACCAAAATATTTTAGCAAACATTTTCCACCCCAGTGGGTTGATTTTTTGCTTTGTTTTGTTTTGGTTTTCATTTTTTATTATATCTGGTGAAAATGACTATTTAGTATCTAATCAGGATAGACAGTACATGTCTTCTCGGGCTTTGATCCTCATTTTTAGTGAGTGTTTTGTGATTGGCATGTATCTCCAGTGAGTTTTGCCTGAATGACAGTTGTCAACCATCAGTGGACCATATGCTGTGATGGGTAGAGTTGCTGTCAGCTGCCAGTGGGCCATCTGGATTACTGCTTACCCAAAATATTTTAGCAAACATTTTCCACCCCAGTGGGTTGATTTTTTGCTTTGTTTTGTTTTGTTTTTCATTTTTTATTATATCTGGTGAAAATGACTATTTAGTATCTAATCAGGATAGACAGTACATGTCTTCTCAGGCTTTGATCCTCATTTTTAGTGAGTGTTTTGTGATTGGCATGTATCTCCAGTGAGTTTTGCCTGAATGACAGTTGTCAACCATCAGTGGACCATATGCTATGATGGGTAGAGTTGCTGTCAGCTGCCAGTGGGCCATCTGGATTACTGCTTACCAAGTAGTCTGAAGATTGCTCAGAAGTAACAGGCATGAGCCAGCAGCCACGGGAGTAGGTCTTGATCACTCCATGTGGAAACCTGGGTGTGACCTTAGCAATTAAGTCCCTTGAAGGCATAATAAAAGGTCATTTTTCTTGACAATATATTTTATAATCATATTTAGTAAGGCATAAGTTTCATAGTGATGTGAAGCACTACATTCTATTTATATGGAAGATATCTAGACCTATTTTTTTCAGGAAGATATTCATAGATAAAATGATAGTATGCATGCTAGCCAAAAGCACGGCCACTGGTTTATAAATGCCATCATGGCTGTTAAAGGACAGGCTGTTGTTTAATACACATTTACTTACTGAATCTGTTTTTTAAATGTTTCACAAATAAATGATACATAATAATGTAATCAATAAATTAAAGAAAAAGCAATACCCTCCAAAAAAGCTTATTTTCAGCAATAATACAGAGCTTTTGATCTGACTCCTCTAGTAAGACTCATTTAATTTTCTTAGTATTGACAAAATGGGTGTCTTTGTCATCTTTGCTATCTAAAAAAGGTTAGAAAAATATTTGTAGCTTTAAAATCTATGATACTTGGAAGAGTCAGGGACACTGACAGACCTCATTTGCCAACCTGTAGACATAGAAGCAGAAGAATGAAATTGTGGGTGATGCTTTTGGCTATAGTATAGTTCAGGCCAATATCCCAAAACCAAGAGTAATTTTTAATTTCCTTCTCTTCTTCTGAGAAAACTATAATCTACCTGGGGTTAGATGCAAAGATGGTGTTAGCATCTGAAAAGCTGTCCCTTACTTTGATCGATGCACAATGCCAATTGTTTCTGCAGTAGGGTAGACATTGCTGTCAATATCAAGCTGTGCTGCTATCTCATCCAGTTTCCTTCTTAACGAAGGATGGATGAACCTCTGCAGAGCATCTGGAAAAGAGATGGATGTAAACTGATGGCTTTGAAACAAAGCAATGCTGACGAGTTTTCATAGCGAAAAAAAAAACCTAATATTTGTGCTTTTCATGAAAACCACAGATTTTTCTTATTAAAATTATACAGAATTATACATACAAGTCTTTTGAAGACTTGTTCTTTTGAAGAAAACAAGTGCAGACAAAGCAACAGATAGAGAGTGAGGGCTTCATAAAAGGAAAGCAAAATAACTCAGAGCCATGTGTTTACTCATAAAATGAGAATTGATTACCTTAAACTTGGAGTTTTATTCAACACCCTTTAACAAAGATGAATTTTGCCATTTTTTAAATAAGAGTAGGGAGAGAGTGGTGCTGAAAAATAGGAGTAGATGATTTTAGCAAGCTAAAATAGGGAAAGCAATATCCACATGCAAGGCATGGTACATACAGTGATCTCTTAAGTATTGAATAGCATTACATCATTATCTGTCATAAAGATGCAAACAGTGGAATGATCCATATGCAAAAATTTTATATTTTGTATACAGTGGTATTTATAATTGTGTGCATGCATATATACATATTTATATATTTATATTTATCTGTGTGCATATGTGCATATATATTCTTGAATATATATTTTAAGTATCTGTGAAGAAATAGTACAACTTAAAAAGGTGAGCAAAAGTAAAAAAAATGTATATGAATTATGATTGTAATCACATGTACAGCATGTGTTTTAATATATTTTAGAATAATTGAGTCAGCCTGCTATTAGTTTAATTAAATTTTTTACACCTTCTTGATTAGACTGCTAGTTTAATGACATCTTCCACACTTTGAGCTGTGAAGTGTGGCTCATTTTAAAGTTCTGTAATGAGAAGGAAAATGTAAATCTGATGAACATCTCGACAGACTAAAAAACAATTTTTAGTTTTCACTTGTGAAAAAACAACAGAATCCAGAAATGATACGCATTTTGTTTAAAACAAGCTCAGTATCAGCATAATATATTTAACCATTAAATGGGTGAAAATCCCTATAAGGCATTGTACTCTATAAGGACAAACCTTAGTGCTTGGAGATTGAAATAGCACATTACAGATGGATTGGGGGGAGGGAGAATTTTGTTCTATATTTTAGCAAATAACATTATTGTAAAGGTGAACAAAGAAAGAATGTCCTAATGACTTTGATAGGTAATACAAGAAGGAAATATTCATTTATGTTATAAAGTATGTGCAAGACTGGGGATAAAACAATATTGGATTATCCTTTGTTTAGTACTTTAATACTTCTGTAATTCCTTTATAAAGCAAGCATTTGAATGACTCTAATGAGCTGACTGTAAGCTGCCAGCAAGCTCAGCAGTCATTTTATATTTGCTAGACAATTATCATTGGTCTCTGGAGTTGGTTTTATTTATACCATGAACCCTGTGACTCTTATCACAATGTTTCTTTTTATACTGTTCTGAATTATATGGATTTTCATGTAAAACTATACACCCTATATATAGGTGCTCTATTTTCATTAAGCTAAAGAAACTGCAGAAATTGCTTTGCCTTTGCATTTTAGCTTGGAATGCAAGACTAAAGTGCTGTAACACATGAATCCCTACTATTTTGGACAGTGTAAGACTGTTCACTTCATCACTAACATTATGGTAAGAATGTAATTATTATGAAAGCAGAACCAGCATGCTACTCAGTCATAACTGCAAAATAGTGGTATCTCTTACATTTTTTATTTATTTCCAAAGGGTTTCTGTTTTACTTTTTAAAGGGATGCATAGCAGTGAATATTTAGCACATAAATCCTTCTAATGTTGGTCATTTACCACTTGAGAACATTAGAAACTCAGTGACTGTAGGTATCCAAACCCCTTTGCTAATTCTTGGTTGCACTACACAGACTTGTGTCATGTTTTTCCAAATTTTATTATCCACTTGCCCTTCATGAGAGAGGTAATGGAGAGGACAAGCAAGCATCAGGAGAGCATCCACACTGAGAGTCTTGCCTGCCTGACTGCTGATGTGCTATTTTTTAGACAAATTTATAATTTTCAACCCTCCTGTTGAAATGGTGAATGAAGATTTCTATGATGGATCATTGCCACAGAGTTTATTATCCACTTGCCCTTCATGAGAGAGGTAATGGAGAGGACAAGCAAGCATCAGGAGAGTATCCACACTGAGAGTCTTGCCTGCCTGACTGCTAATGTGCTATTTTTTAGACAAATTTATAATTTTCAACCCTCCTGTTGAAATGGTGAATGAAGATTTCTATGATGGATCATTGCCACAGAAACTCACTTATGGACAGCATTACTATAGTGGGAATAATAGTTCTGAACATTTAACTGAAACTATGATAACAGATCTCATAATGCCTGTGTGCTAGTAGAGAGAAGAAAAGGAAAAGAAAACAGTATTATCCAGGTTTGTCTATGGTCATTTTGATTTACATATTCTATTTTTGCCAATGCTTATTATTTAATTAGTATACATGATAGAGTCATAGCATAATAAGTATAGTACATACTACTTTCTTCTAATGCTAATTCATTTCTCTTCATAAAGTCCCTGGATATGATCATGCTCTTGCCAAAAATTCTTCATTTTAAACTTTCTGAGGTAGGCCTTTAACTCAAACAAAAATGTTTTAATATAATCTATTTTTGTGCTTCTAAAACAAATAAGACTTTTTCAGTCACTCATGCAGCTTTGTGCAATTAATTTATCAGATTCTGAAAAAGACCATACCCTCTATTGGAGAATCTAAGTGAGAGGTCCATACTTGAGGATTAATCCTTCCATCAATATTTAAAAGAAAAGTGAAAAGAAAAAAAAAATATTGCGAAGAACTATAGGTTCCAACTCCTTTTCAAAATCAAGAGGGTGCATTCCAAACCCCAAAATATACAAAGGAACTCACCATATATGTATACTAAGCATGGGCTGTAAGTCTGATTTTAAGTATGATTTTTAAGTGTGAGTAAATTTACTTTCAGCTACTTTAACATTTAAATTTTATTTTGTTTATCTTTGGCCATAAAATAATACTCTCAACAATTGTTAGGTCTCTGCATTAAGAAAACCATTTTCTTCCCACCAAATGAGATGTTGCTTTTAACTCTGCAATTACAATTTGCTTTGAATGCTGAGTAGTATCTTGGAGAAATCTACTAATCAAGCGGAACAAAAGAAGGGATGATGCTAGTATGTCTTTATGTAAAAATGTGTCCATGATCTCCTTTAGAACAGGGACTGAGTAATATTCACCTTTCAATTACATTGTGGAATATAGTAAGTACTCTGTGAATATTTCTGTAATGCATGGGTTTTTTAATTCTCTACTAAACTATAGTCTATGTCTGGATTAACTATTCTGAGTTTCCACAGAGGTTTTTTTTGATGAATAATAAAGGACTTCTGTTACTGGCAAGATGGACAACATTAGCCATAGACAGACATATTAAAAGGGAGAGTACAATAACTAAGATTATAAATAAAATGGAGCATCAAATGGGAAGTAATATGAAAGTGAATTGAAAGAACATATCAAGGCTCCCCAAAGGGGATGGCTACTGGTACTGATGGGTGAAGGAATTTTTCAAAAACTAAATCTGTGACCATGGACTATGTAAAATGGTATCTCTCAGATGTATGACATAAGATGCCTTGCAGCTAACGTATAGAAACTGAACTGGACAACGTGAATTAATTTGGACAGTAAGCTCTGTTTTTATAATTTGCTAT
>NW_007726635.1:376606-377835 GCF_000696425.1 Galeopterus variegatus | reverse complement strand
AAACTGAACTGGACAACGTGAATTAATTTGGACAGTAAGCTCTGTTTTTATAATTTGCTATCATTTCCTTAAATTGGCTCAGTAAAAATGGAAGTGGTATTTATTATCTCTGGTAGTTGTTATAGCCCGTCAGAAATGGCCAAAGAATTTAACCAAGAAATGTAGTTCACGGCTCTTCTATCGGGATATGGTTGCCATCACATATTGAATTATATGGTTGCCATCTCATATTGAATTATATAATCTAAAGTTTCCAACATTATTGTCAATATTATAATAGAAGCAAGAATAAGCATGGATGGGAGGTGGTGGGAGGATGAGCAAGGAAAGGGGAAGGAAAAAGTGATTTAGTTTGAGGTCTAAATGGTATGGACACCTAGTTAAGGAACTCCTTCAGTAATCAGTGGTGTACAACTTACTTCCTGAAGCAGTGAATTTTGTTGTAGATGGTAAATGCAAGCTGGCCTCCTAGATAAAGAGGAGGTGATACAATTTCCATAATGGTAAGTAAATGTGGAAAACTTAGATAGAAATAAAATGTATTCATTACCATAACTAATAAAAAAGAAAGAAAAGAGGGAGGTGCTTAACTCTGACAGTACAAGAAGCACACTGAATACTTTTGAAGCATATTTAAGTGATAAGGAACACGTAATTTAGAATGAATAAGAAAATGTAGCTCAAACCTGTTAAGTGCTTGCTGAAGTATAAGACAGGTAATAAGTAGCTGCCGGAGACCAGCTCCGCAGGATTCGTTGGACCTGAATAGGTGGTGTGGCATCGGCGAGGAAAGAAAAGAGACGGACCACAGATGTCTAGTGCAAGTGTGGACGACGACCACATGAATGTTGCTTTATTTATATTTTTTACTTTACCTTTTACATGATGAGTTATCTTTTAATCAAAACATTTATTATTTTATATCTATAGAAAAAGAAAAATCAGAATGTTCCAAAGCATTCATGCTGTGATAAAAGCACCCTCTCATGCATCAATAGTTTACCCCAAAGCCTGTGGCTTGTGGTCAGGAAACTATACAACAGCAGCATGCTTGGCATTAGAGAGCATCAGACTTTTGATCTGAATCACAATTCTTGACCTTTTAAACTTACACATAAACTTATATTCTAAATTCTTATAAAATCTTACTTATGGGGCTGGCCCAGTGGCGCACTGCTACAGTGCGCTGCTTGGGAGCACGGCGGCGCTCCCGCCGAGGGTTCGGATCC
>NW_007726635.1:370640-375695 GCF_000696425.1 Galeopterus variegatus | reverse complement strand
ATATATCATTCTTATTATTACTAGGGAAACAACATGTTCTTGGTAAATCAAGTGAAACTATGGGAGTGGGGAGAAACAAAGAAATCTGTAACTGGTTGTGATCAATTAGTTATAAACACCACTGCACTCAGACCCACCGTCTCCCTGGGGGAATGTGGATAGAAATCCAACATAATAACTTCATTCCACACGTACAACAGCATGACCATAGCCATAATGGGTCCATGCACACATCACTAACAAGGAAGATTAATGACAAAATTAAATGGAGCCAACCCAATACCGGAAACATGCATCAAAAACACCGTTAGTACTGACAATGCCCTTTAAATAAACCAGTTAATTTTGATGTATTTTAACACGTCCTTTGAGAAACTCCAGGGAATTTCCCAAAGCCATACTAAGCCAAAAGGTTAGGCTGTTAATTCTGGGAAGCCTTGTCAAGCAACCAAAGGTGAACAAACAAGAACTTCTATGGAGCTGTACCACACACATGGGACCCCCTTTTAGCCTGCAGAACAAGGGATATCAGTCAGGTTCCCATGCCGTTCCCTACAGCAGGATGGCTTATGGCAAGTAGCCATTTAAATCTAATGAGGATAAGGAGTATGAATTCAACCGTGACTTTAGAATAGAAAATAACGAGAGAATGTGCCCACTTCCTGGAGAAGAATACAGTGCTCTACTTCTGGCCCTATGAACTGGCTCAGCCCACCCATTCATACATTGAATGACTAATAAAAACAAGACATAAAGCAAATTGGGGTGTAATTGTTTGGCTATGGTTTGTTTCTGACTCCTGATCATTCTTATCCCTAGCCCAGTATGTCTATATCTTTCCTAATTTAATTTTAGTTTCTTAGTCTTGTAAATTGCATCTCATGATAATAAAATAATTTGCAGAATTCTTAAGCCACTATCAACATTCCCTGAGAAATGCTAAAGATTTTTCAAAGGTGTCAAAGGACAAAAGACCTGTTTTTTATCTGAAAATTAAGAAAGCATAAATTCTGCCTGAGAGTAAACCCAGTCTTAATTCCTGAAAAAAGTGTAGAGTCAATTATAAAACAGATTGTACAAATTAGGAAAATTATTGGTGATCTGTAGAAGCTGATATGTATTGATTTAAAATGTCATGCAAATGATTAATATTATTATTTCCATTATTCAGAACTACTTTTAACCATTATGTTCAGGGCTTGGATTTTATATGATGACAACTTTTTTTTCAATTTTTTAAATTTTTATTGTATGTATTTAAGGTATGCAACATGATGTTTTGATATACATATATATGTATATAATAATGTGATTACTGTGTTCAAGCAAATTGACATATTCATCTCACATATTTAACTTTCTGTTTTTAAATTATTGTAAAGTTGTTACATATCATTAATTTTTGTTATGTTGATATTTTCCTCTTTGTTAAGCCTCAGGAATCAACAAGATCCCTATAACAAGAATTCTCAAATGTAATGCATATGAAAAGCACTAGAATTTTGTTTAAGATGTAGATTCCCGTTTCCTTCTCTAGAAATTCTAATTCAATTCAGATGGAGGCAGAGTCTAAGGACCTTTATTTTTTTATAAACATCTCAGGTTACCAGGATACATATGGTGCTCAGATGTCATTCTGAGATATACTGAATATAGGCTGCATCAGAAAAGAGTTCAAAAAGGTAAATTTTAAGGGATGTTATAATTAGACAATAATCTCCAAATTTAGGAGCCAGCCATTGAGGAAGTGTGCTATGACATCCACTGGGGCTCAGGAGGAACATATTAGAACTCATATTTATCTTTGCTTCTACCTTAGCAAATAAGAAAATAAGCTTTGATAGAACTGCTGTGCAGAACATCACTGACACTCTCACTGAGTCTCCTGTTAGACATCCTCATAGCATGTGCAATCCAAGAAGCATTGGCAATACTCTACATGGTTGTTAAAGGTACAGGTGCTGTAGCCTGGCCTCCTGAATTTGAATCCCAGCTCTCCTGCAATAATAAGCAAGGTTTTTTTTTCATATTTCTTCCCCTCTTTTTTCTCACCTATAAATTATAGGTCACTTAATTCATGAGAACACTATGAAGACTAGTTAATATATGTAATTCCTTTAGAACAATTCCTAACACAGAATAAAGTCCTCCAAAAATGGTAGCCTCTGATCTTTTTATTCCTTTTTTTTTACTCCTCTTTTTGCTCATTTTATAATTATTACCATTATTTTTTATCATCATTTTTATCTGTAAGGGAGAATAGGAACTAAACAGTGAAAAGATGTTCTTAGTGGTATCCTTTAACTTTTGTACAATCAATAAATTGGAATATAAATCAGATTACTTATGCCTGGTTAAATTAAGCAATTATGGAGCTAAACATTCTAGGGTGAGAGTTGATGGGAGCAGACCTTAACTGAATAAACAACAATAAATATTTAAGTAGGTTTAAATATTGAATTATCCAGTTTTAACTAAAATATTCCTCACTAAATGAACAGACAGCTTTAAAAGATTAATGAAAAGAAATTTCAAGTTGTACATAATAATAATGCATGAACAGGAAATAAGAAAATGGCATAGTAGAACCTTTTCTGAATCCTAATTGGACCTCTTTATTGGCATTTCCTAAGATGAAAATAATCAAGATATCAGGCTGAAGTCATTTTTTAAAAAAGAAATTTATCAAGAGGCTATTGGAAATATGAATTTTTATTAATTATCGTTAACAGTATATCTTGACCAAATCATATAGTGTATATTCTGTACTGCTTTATTTGCTAATGATAATATAAAGCCATTGAAATTAGACAGCATTTAAAAATATTGCCATTTTATCTTTGCCTCAATCTTATGCATTTTATTTTCATATAGTATTTATAATATCCATAATTTGTTATAAATGCACTAGGAAATTTTGTTCAATTATTTTTTAATCTATGGAGTTTTAGGTAAAAAGAAAAAAAGTGTATCTTCCACTGATGTATAGCCTGGTGGAGTAGAAACATCAGTAAAGATCAGAGAGAAGAGATCAGTGGACCAGGAACAAAACAGCAGAGTCGGGTGTCATAGAAATCAAAATAACAAAGGGCTTAAAGGGAAATATGGTTTTGTTTTGTTTTGTCTTGTTTTGTTTTTTTACTGCTATGAAATTTTGTTCCCAAACCAAGACAGACCTTATCTGGACCGTCTTTTGCATAGGCAGGACTAAGACAACTTCAGCACTAAAGCCAGGCTTAGTGCCATCCTTGACTGCTTATCTCCTCTAGGTCCTCACAGAAATCATCCCCGTGTAATCAGAGTTCAGGGAAAAGGATGCCAAGAAAAAATAAGTGTGGCTCGAATACTAAAGCCAGGCTTAGTGCCATCCTTGACTGCTTATCTCCTCTAGGTCCTCACAGAAGTCATCCCCGTGTAATCAGAGTTCAGGGAAAAGGATGCCAAGAAAAAATAAGTGTGGCTCGAAACTACCACCAGAAGGCATCCAGCTGAAGCCCTCTTTCCTTGTCTCCATGGTGGGATAAAAGTGAAACCAGAAATCACTTCCAGGAGGGCTTAGGAATCTAACTCTGCCCTTCTTACCATTTAACTCTGTTGTACAATTAATGACTTATCCTTAGTGATACCTTCCTTCCTCTTTTCCTTCAAGCCCTTTCTTCTTTCTGTCTTCTTTCCTGAAATTAATATTAATGAGTACCTACTATGTGGTAGACATTGTCATGGGCCCTTGGAATAAAGCGGGGAACAAAACAGTGTTCCCTTGTTTATGTTGCTGAACATTCTAGTGTGGGAATGGGAAGAAGAAACCTTAGCTAAACAAACAATAACAAATATTTAAAATTAATAGGNCAAACCAAGACAGACCTTATCTGGACCGTCTTTTGCATAGGCAGGACTAAGACAACTTCAGCACTAAAGCCAGGCTTAGTGCCATCCTTGACTGCTTATCTCCTCTAGGTCCTCACAGAAATCATCCCCGTGTAATCAGAGTTCAGGGAAAAGGATGCCAAGAAAAAATAAGTGTGGCTCGAAACTACCACCAGAAGGCATCCAGCTGAAGCCCTCTTTCCTTGTCTCCATGGTGGGATAAAAGTGAAACCAGAAATCACTTCCAGGAGGGCTTAGGAATCTAACTCTGCCCTTCTTACCATTTAACTCTGTTGTACAATTAATGACTTATCCTTAGTGATACCTTCCTTCCTCTTTTCCTTCAAGCCCTTTCTTCTTTCTGTCTTCTTTCCTGAAATTAATATTAATGAGTACCTACTATGTGGTAGACATTGTCATGGGCCCTTGGAATAAAGCGGGGAACAAAACAGTGTTCCCTTGTTTATGTTGCTGAACATTCTAGTGTGGGAATGGGAAGAAGAAACCTTAGCTAAACAAACAATAACAAATATTTAAAATTAATAGGTATGCCAGATGGCGATGAATACTATGCAGAAAAGTATAGCAGAAAAGAGGGATAGGAAATGTGTTCGTTTATGTCTTTGGGTGTGTGTTGTGTGTGTTGTGTGTGTGTAGAGGGCAAGGGTATATTTTAAACGGTGTGGTCAGAGAAAACCCCACTGAGTGGAGAAAACTCTCCCAATTGAATCCTACATTCTGTTTATTTAACCAAGGTCAAAAGGACACTTAAAAAAATTAACCAAGGGCAAAGCATACATTCTTCATTTGTAGATGGTGTTTTAAATTATACCATTGTGAAACACATAATGCCAATATATTTGTCTTGAGCTAGATGTGAGTACAATCTTGCTGCATTAATAGATTTAATCCTTTTAGACACTGAAGAACTTCAAAGATTTATAACTATACCATTATTATGCTTTCATCATTTCCATTGTCTTTTCAAACAGTCACAAGCATTGTATATTTCATACTGTCGTGTAGTTTTAATAGAAAATCTACTTTACTTAATCATTTGTCTTCCATGATTTCTTTCCCATTTCTTCTTTTTTTCTGCTTTAGGAGATGTCATTAACTAATATCTTAAACTCTATAAATAAGTAAAATGATATATTCACAGTCTTAATGTTTTAAAACTTGAAAAAA
>NW_007726635.1:367341-369428 GCF_000696425.1 Galeopterus variegatus | reverse complement strand
GCAAATGCTTCAGAGTATAAGTTTGTTCATTCTCATATCATTTTTGATATGTAATTATTATCAGGCACATAAATATCACTATGTTTATTATTAACTACATAGTTACTTTTCAGCCAAAATGTGCAAATAATAATAACTTGGCAACAATAATATCATACTTGTAAACTTATTAGTTATATTCACAAACTAAATGTATTAGGATTATAAAAAGAGTGGTGAGGTGCCACGCCAAGGTAACCAATTGGTCAGGGATCACTTTGAGACCTCAAGGATGAGGAAAATAGCAAAATCCAAATGAAGTGACAAGGCACTCTTAAAATCATTAAAAATACATATTAAACTTTGGCACACACATGGATTATTAGAACATAATGAGATTTGAAGATTTTGAATATTTTATTTTATTTTTTTTACCAGAACTTGATTGATTAGGGGTGAACTATCTATGTTCCCTCAACTATCTATTATCCCTTCCTAGGAGAGGAATTCTTGCTATTTTTTATTAAACATTTCTATTCTTAAAAAAAGTGAATGGAGTGAATGCAGTTATTGTCTTCACTAATACAAGTTTATTATTCCACCGTCTTCATCAATACAACTTTATTATTCATGGAAACACTTGCCCTTGTTAAAAGAAAAACTTTAGACAAATTAAACTTAACAGAGTTTAACTGAGCAAAGAATGATTTGCCAATCAGGCAGCTGCCAGAACCAGAATTGGTTCTGAGTGACTGGGGGCCGCAGCGTGGTCAGCTAAAATTTCTATAAACCGAAAAGGGAAAGTGACATACAGAAAATGGAAGTGAGGAACAGAACAGCTGGGTGTGTGACTTATTTGAACATGGTTTGAATAGTTGGCTGCCTGTAATTGGCCAAGACTTAGCTACTTGTTATAAGAGTAGTGCATTAGTCCATTTTTGTTTTGCTCTAATAGAATACTTGAAATGGTAATTTATAAGGAAAAAAGGTTTATTTGNAAAAAAGCCATCTAGAGTCATTTAATGGAGTCCTGAAGATATGTTAAAAATGAAATGCTGCTGGCAAACTAATGGAAGATTTGAATATGCAAACAGTGAAGACTAGAATGCTTCCTAATTGGGATTCAGTTCATGTTGGCTATACTCAGAGCTGCTTGTTTTAGGTCCCAGTAATCCTATGTATCCTCATGGCGAAGGGTCTTCCTTGCCACTATTGTTTCCCACTTTGAATATGAGTGCTCTGCTACTTTCTAATATTAACTAATAGCATGCATTAGCAAATGCTTCAGAGTATAAGTTTGTTCATTCTCATATCATTTTTGATATGTAATTATTATAAGGCACATAAATATCACTATGTTTATTATTAACTACATAGTTACTTTTCAGCCAAAATGTGCAAATAATAATAACTTGGCAACAACAATATCATACTTGTAAACTTATTAGTTATATTCACAAACTAAATGTATTAAGATTATAAAAAGAGTGGTGAGGTGCCACGCCAAGGTAACCAATTGGTCAGGGATCACTTTGAGACCTCAAGGATGAGGAAAATAGCAAAATCCAAATGAAATGACAAGGCACTCTTAAAATCATTAAAAATACATATTAAACTTTTTAGAGGAAGATGGCACACACATGGATTATTAGAACATAATGAGATTTGAAGATTTTGAATATTTTATTTTATTTTTTTATCAGAACTTGATTGATTAGGGGTGAACTATCTATGTTCCCTCAACTATCTATTATCCCTTCCTAGGAGAGGAATTGTTGCTATTTTTATTAAACATTTCTATTCTTAAAAAAAGTGAATGGAGTGGGCCGGCCCGGTGGCGCACTGCTACAGTGCGCCGCTTGAGAGCGCAGCGGTGCTCCCGCCGAGGGTTCGGATCCCACATACAGACCGGCCGCTCACTGGCTGAGCGAGGTGCAGGCGCAACACTGAGGGTTGCGATCCCGTTGCCAGTCCCAGTCCGGTACGGGCGCGACACTGAGGGTTGCGATTTGTTGCCAGTCACAAAAAAAGACAAAAAGGAAAAAAAAAAAAAAGTGAATGGAGTGAATGCAGTTATTGTCTTCACTAATACAAGTTTATTATTCCAC
>NW_007726635.1:363783-366713 GCF_000696425.1 Galeopterus variegatus | reverse complement strand
TTTTGTTTTGCTCTAATAGAATACTTGAAATGGTAATTTATAAGGAAAAAAGGTTTATTTGGCGCACAATTCTGGAACAGCTTCATCTGGTGTGGGCCTCAGACTACTTCTACGCATGGTGGAATGAGTCAGGCCTCCAGACGGTGCAAGATTACATGGCGAGAGGAAGCAAGAGAATGAGAGAGAGATGCCAGGGTTCTTTAATCAGCTCTCACGGGAACTAATAGAGTGAGAACTCACTCACTAACCTCTGCTCCCAGGGAGAGCACTAATCTTTTCTTGAAGGATCCACCACCATGACCAAAACAGTTCCCAACACTGCCACATTGGGGATCAGATTCTGACATGAGCTTTGGGGGAAACAACATATCTAAACTCTATCCAGTAGGTTACAGTGTATTTACACATCAAGTTGGGTTACAGTTTACTCTGTCTAAAGAAACCTTTAGGCCAAACTTAATTTAACACCTGGGAAGATAAAAGTTGTGAAAAACTTAAATGTTTGTTTCAGGGACTTTTTGGAATACCCATTTAAATGACCATCAGGCTGTGCGACTTTGCAATAGCATCAAAAAATCATTTACTTCCTAAGACTCTTAGAACCCTCACCTCAGAACCGTCTCTTTGTCCATCTGTTCTCTTATATTAGCATTCTTGCCCAATCTGAATTTAGCCTTTGCATAGAAAGACCCACCTTAAGGTAGATCCCGAAACCTTGTAAATATCTTGACATTGCCCTCCGTGCTGAAACATTCCTAAATCTCTATCAAAATTTTGGTCTGCTTAGCACAGTAAGAATAAACTTACCTTTGCCATGTCAGCAGTTGTTTTATAGTATTTTCTGGGAGCTTGTGTTTGACAATTTGAACTATTTGCTTCTTTAAAGAGAAGAATGTAAAAAATTTCATGGTCATATTTTAAAACCACAATGTATATTCATAGTAATACTATGTGTATGGTATGTTATGGCTAGAATTATATATATATATACACTAAGGAATTGGGAGAAAATATCAGAAATGAAAATCTCTTTGGCTTTGAATATTTGGTAAAAGGATTTGAACTTGATTATTTTAATTATTTATATATTTATGTATCTATTTTTGAGAAATGGGGTAGTATGATAAAAATGGTGTGTAGGATGATTATGATGACCCTGTTATTTATTATGGATGAATGGAGAGGGAAAAAACAACGAGAGAATAGAAGCTTATTAAAGCTATACAACTGGTTACTAAACTTTATACATTTCAGAAATGTGCTAATTCATACGAGACATCAAGAGAGTTGAGGTTTCTATGGCTTATTTTACCAAAATACATTCCTATATTTTTAACAGAAAGTCATGTTCTATAGATTATTCATAGTCGGGGTTGGCAAACGTTTTTTGTTAAGGGTTAGATAGTACATATTTTAGGTGTTGTAGCCCACATATACTTTATGTCATATAGTTTTCTTTGTTTTTGTTTTGTTTTAGTTTTTACAGTTCCTTTAAAAGTGTGAGACCCTTTCTTAGCCTGCTGGCAGTGCAAAACAGGTTTGGACTATGGGCTGCAGCTGGCTGACCCCTCATCTATAGTCTTACCTTTAATTTAGTTTCATATTAATATTCAGAGTGTGTGTGTGTGTGTATATATATATATAGAGAGAGAGAGAGAGAGAGAGAGAGAGAGAGCAGCATTATAGTCAGAGTACTTTGTAAATGCTAATGAGCATGAGCATGATAATAACAATATCTAAGATATATGGAACATTGAAGTTGCCAGGCACCCTGTAAGGTTGACATTATTTCTGTAATTCCCACAATGGTCTAAGATATAGGAATACAGAAAGGTAAACTGAGTCTTAAAAGTATTAAGTAACCTGCCCAAGTAGGGGAGCCAAGAATTAAACCCAGATCATTAGGCAATAAACAGAGTACTACTAGCATACCAAGAAGAGTAAGACCCACCAGTTTTTTTCATGGAACCTATACTCTGTAAGAGTAAACAAATATTAATAAAAGTGCTATAATCAGGCAAAAGGCTAGAAATTCTATTTTGGAGGTTCATATTATACTAAGGAGGAAGGATGAAATGGAATCAACCTAAAATACCAGTTTTCTCATCTTTATCCTAATTCGGAGCTGGATAAACTTGTGTAGTCATTCAAGGTCACTGAGATTCTATTATGTCATCTTTGAAATGCACTCTCTTACTTAAGTTGCTTTTTATTACAGAATATTAGCTCTGCTTCTCCATTGACATGGTGAAAGATAATGGCCTTACAAGGCAGGTTAACTCCAAAGTTTACATGATGTCCTTCTAAGCAAATAGCAGAGGCAGAATTCAGTCTACAACCACATTCTTAAGAGAGAGACTCAAAAATGCCTCCCTTGAGAAGGATTCGTTTTTGGTCAAAAAATCATTACCAGGGACCAGCCCCTTTTGTGGGATATGACTTTTTCTCAGAGAAATGGGAATCACAAGAAAGGCAGAAGAAATACACAGCAAAGACAGCAAGGCAAGGAAATGCAGTGCCTATTTGTGAAATTGTAAGTCATTTTGTGGCAGGGAATGTGGTAGTGAGAAATGGGAATAGAATAGAGCTGACTCATTTTAACTTACTCATTTTAACTGTATTTCTTCATTTCAGCTAGAATTTATCTGAAAGCTATTTATATTCAAAATATCAACATATCTTCACCAAACTAGAGACAGTTTTAGAAAAAACAATTCCAGTTAACTTAGGATTTATCATCAGATTAAAGCTTATTGTTCTGTCCCTATCTTTCCATATTTGTGACATGTGTAAATAATATATCAGATTTTACTTATAGCATATTAGATAAAATAATCTTTTGAGAAATCATCAGCCTCTTCCATAAGTTTTCCCCATGAGAAAGTCTTATTATACATTGATAATTTATATCTACTTACATTTTGCTAACA
>NW_007726635.1:361807-363039 GCF_000696425.1 Galeopterus variegatus | reverse complement strand
TTCCCCATGAGAAAGTCTTATTATACATTGATAATTTATATCTACTTACATTTTGCTAACACTTATAGAATTCAATCATTTACAAGGTGTTGTTTTCTAGTAAAAAATATGATTATTAACATTTTATAAGAAAATTTTCTATATGTGCATTTCATCATTATCAAAATAGGCCATGAATTCAAAAATACTGCTTTAGAAACCCCATCAATTAATAAACTGAGTTCACCGAACAGTTCATTGTTGGCCAAATCACTGAGAATTTCTGACAACTTAAAACTATATATAAACCTTATGAACTTGGAGCTGAGAATTTTTTCTACAAAAGGAAACTTTTTGGTGTACTGAGAGGGTATTAAATCTGTTTGTAGCTGACTTCTTTTAGGTATGGTACTAAACGGTCAAGTACTTCAATAGATATGCTGTATAATTTCCATCCTTTTATTGACTTGTTCTCATTCTTAGAATAAATTGAAGTTTATTTAAAATAAAACAAAACTCAAGAACGTATGAATCTGGAAGAAAATGGAGACATTATAACAAATTTACTTAGATCTGTGTGTATGAGTAACATTTCTCATATGTATATATAATAATTCATTCAATTACTATGCCATATGTATTTAAAATGCACAGCCTGTGACCTTATGGTGTGTAATAACATGATCATATAAAACAATATTTTTTATTTTAATTTTGTGATTATAAATTAAAACTTCAAAGTAACTACTTCCAATAATAATCTTCCATCTCTCTGTATAAGTTTGCTGTGTAACAATCTTTTTGGTGAAGAGGGGAGGGGCATGGAAATACTTGTTTGATGGGAATTGTAAGTAAACATTAAGAAAGATATTGATAGGTGATAGTGACTATGATCTGATTTTAGTAAAAAGGTTATTGGACATTGTTCATTTATTTTAACTACCACATAAGATGACCATCTATTTTTCTAGAAAGTCAATAGGTGGGAGACACTGTCTGCTTCTTGCCATTCGCACGCACCATAGGGATTCCATGAGACCGTAAGATTGGAATGGACACCATAAACATCTTTAGTCTAATAATTTTCAAGATCTTTCTGCCATCTTTTTTTCTTGCTCACCCATGCTGATGTGTGAAAGCTGGTTCTCACCTTTGATTTTGTGCTGATTAAACTGAAACCACCGTTAGAGGAAATTGAAACACACATGCTAAAAGTGAAAATTCTCCTGTCATAGATATTTACAGCTAATGTT
>NW_007726635.1:347324-361199 GCF_000696425.1 Galeopterus variegatus | reverse complement strand
GAGATACAAATTGTCATATAGGACATGGCTGGGTTTTTTTGTTTCCAAAATCAGAATGTTGTCACGATTATAGGCAGGATACATACAGTTCACCTTTATTGTATTTGCACAAATGAAAACTATGAAACCTGTATAGCCATGACATAAATATTCTTACTATTTCTGTAATTTTCCTTTTTTTACTCCACTGTAGTATTAGGTATTATGTAAAAATGTAATATTATCTAGTTTTAGTATTAAATTGGCTTATATGGTAACTGAAAGAGCTGCTTATAAGACAAAAATGTATAATAAATCTTACTTTTTTTAGATTATGTCAGCTGCTAAAATTATAACTCTTTGTACCATATATAAATACCAACTGCCATTCTTACTACAATTTTTATTTTACTTAGTATTTCTCAGCTAAGAGAAATAGAAATGTCAGTAATTTCTGATTAATATGTATCAGAGTGTCTCACACATCTGCAAGAAACAGTGATCTAACCTAATATGTCTTCTAGTGGATAGTTTTCAAGTACATTCCATAATTGTTTCTTACAATATTCACATATTAATTTGAGTTGACACAGTTTAACAGCATTAATATGCTGTGGTACACAACATCTGAATTAGTATGATCTTTAATTAAGTATTATATCCCCTTACATGTTTTTACATTATGTATTCCTATCAGTAAGCAATTGTTTTAAAATTAATTTGAATAAAATCTTGGAGCCTATCAACTTCTCCTGAACTGCTGTAATTAAGCTTTACCAAACCATTTTATTGTTGAGTTTATTTATATTTATTAGTTGAAGTTATTTTATTTGGTCAAATTAAATTATTGGGTTTCCATTTTATTTTTTTTATTTGTAGATATAAACCTGCTATTGAATCTTTTAGAATTTTCTGTTATATAAACTACCTTAATATTTAAACATAGTTGTATAAACTAATATAAGTGATTGAGAAGATTCTGAACCAGACAATCAGAAAAGAATAAAAATTATTAATATCAGTTGCTTTTATTTTATTTTCTTTTTTAGTGAATTAATTATATTTTATAGACTTTGTACTATTGGCAACTGTGTTTTTCTCTAACTCTCACCCTGCTATTCTAATTGCAGTATTATTTTATTTTATTATCTCGCCATCCAGATCATGAAAGTTTATTTTTCTTGTAAATAGAATTTTAGAAAGTAAAAACAAAAATGCCAGGTAGATATCACTTAAACAAGAGGATTATTTTAAATTAAAAAGTTTCTTGTTATAATGCTTTAATCAAACTGAGATGCATGGAAGCTTTTAAAGGCCTTATATCCCTGCCAAGTTCTCACCAGTATATAGTGGTCTGGCATCTTGTCATGGATATCTAAGTGCTGACCCCAATTTCTTTTTTGGGATATTGGTATTATAGTTTCTTCATTGCTTGCCTGCCAGGTATATGCTCATGGTCAGTTAATCACTGGTTAATCCAAACACGTGAGGGAATTTCTTTTCTGATTATTCAGTCTGAGACTGGCCTTTGCTATTGCCGCAGGGTTGGTGGATTTTACACGAGGGCGTGGAGGGTGAGATTGATGTGTCGTCTCCCAGTTACTAGTCTCTCACTTTTGCAAGCCAGCTCTCCTCCCTAGTTCAGAGGGCTAGAGAACAAAGTCAGATGCTCGCTCGCTGTGGCAAAGGACAGGGTCCACTTGTCGTTGTAGACATTGATATTGGCCGATATGTGTTTGCCAGGGCTAGGGATCTGAGATTGGCTTGGACACAGTGGAGCTTTCCCTACTCTCAGGTATGAAAATATCTTGTGATTAAGATTTCATATTTAATAGTAATTTTATTAATATACCTTGATATTCCAAATGATGAGAAGGTAGAACATTAAATAACCATTTTAAGAATTTGATATTCAGTAATTATTGCTTGTCATTATTTATGTTTACTGGTTGATTTTTGACATTTTATAAAGATGGCTAAAGTTTAAAATAAAGCCGCATTTATAAATAAACATCTTTTGAGTACTGTAATTCTCTCAACTGTTGAAATACTGTAATTAAGCAAGCAAAAAATATATACTTTTGAGAAAATATAGACAAAGTAAAAATAAGATAAGAATGCATCCAATAACTCTTAATTGTCTGTCTACCAGTGGTTCTTAACTGTTTTGAAAAAAAGTATGAAAGTTTTGAACTTTCTCTCAAAAAGTTGAAAAAATGCATCTATGCATATAGCATATATTACATAATTTCACAAAGAGTATGCCAGTGCCTTGAATGTAAAAAGTAGCTCTCTAGAAATTTATAATCACCCTCCCCTCTCAAATGCTGGTTGAGAACACCAGTTCCACCTTAATTAATTAATTAAGATTGATTAATTAATTAAGTTTAGTTTAAGCTTTTAAAAATAGTCTCTATTTTTTAGGACAGTGTTAGATTCACAGCAAAATTGTGCTGAAAGTACGGAGTTTCCATGTGGTATGTGACCCCTACGCCTACCTGCATCGGCTTCCTGCTGTCAATATCCTTCACCAGAGTGGTGCATTTGTTACAACTGATGAACCTACCTTAATACATCATTATCACCCAACGTCCGTACTTTAAATTAGGGTTCACTTTTGGTGTTGTGCATTTTATGGGTTTGGACAAATGTATAATGGCATGTATTGCACAGAATATGTTCATGGCCCTAAAAATCCTCTGTGCTCTGCCTGTTCATCCCTCCCTATCCCATAGTAACAACTGGTCTTTTTACTGTCTCCTTAGTTTTGCCTTTTCCCAGAATGTCATGTGGTTGGAGTCATACAGCATGTAGTTTTTTCATATTGGCTTTCACTTAGTAATATACATTTAATTTTCCTCCATGTCTTTTCATGGAATGATAGCTTATTTCTTTTTAGCACTAAATATTATTTTATGGTCGGTATGTACCACATTTTATTGATCTATTCATCTATTAAAAGACATCTTGGTTGCTTCCAAGTTTTGGCAATTATGAATAAAGCTGCTATAAACATCCCTATGCAGTTGTTTTGTGGACATATATCTTTTGTGGACGTATATGTTTTTGACTCCATTAGGTAAATACCAAGTGGCAAACTTACTGGATCATAGGATAAGAATGAGTTTAGTTTTGTAAGAAACTGCCAAACTGTGCCATTTTATACTCTCACCAGCAATGCATGAGAGTTCCTGTTTCTCCAAATTCTGACCAACATTTGGTGTTGTCAATTCTAGATTTTGGTCATTCTAATAAGTTGCAAAATGCCCACTTTTAAAAATTATTTAAAATATCTAAACTTTTAAAATAGTTAAATTATGATATAACTATTTCTTTCTGTGTGCTTAAATTTTCATTTGATCTTTTCAACTCATTTTATGTTGTCTTTTGTTTTTCTGTGATTAAAAATGTAAGCATGTCTTTATTTCTATACGTGTCTATGGCAATGCATATTGATATGGCTGGATTGAAAGTATTGAGGTTGATGTGGAAAACTTAGACTGAGAATTTATTTTTAGATCAGTTTCTTCCATAGTTTCTCAGGGTTGAATAATTGATCTGCTGTGAGGAAGTGGGCCATTAATAAAGTCAAAGAAACTTACCAATTCAAATATATCTAGTGACTACAATGAGACATAATAAAGGTCTAGTTGTGTGCTCCAGGCTCTAAGGCAGTAAAGACTCACAAACTTGAGGAAAAGAGAGGCCTTGGAATTCTCCCCACATTAGGTGACTGGAGACCTTAGTTTAAATAATATAATATGAGTTTAAGGTAGATTGGAAACTGTCAGAGATAGACTAGATTAGGTTGGAAAAAATAATTTATTCGATTTAACAAATAAGTGTTTAATTTATTTGGTTAGTTTATTTTCTTTCCTCTGTCTAAATTCAGAGAAGGAAATAACTACATTCTTGTCAGGAGGACATAATTTACAACCTTTATATTCGTGTATGCTGCAGTTAATTAAAAGATATTTTAGTGAGGCTTTTACCACAAAGTATTTTTCAAAAATCTTCAGATACTGAAGAAATTCTTTACTTTGCTTTACAGATCTGGTATCTTCTTATCTTAAAATTAAAATTATAATCTGATGCCCAGTAGATATGAAAACATATTTCCAAGTGTGTTTGTGTTGGAAAAAGATATTTTAGTGTGGCTTTTACCACAAAGTATTTTTCAAAAATCTTCAGATACTGAAGAAATTCTTTACTTTGCTTTACAGATCTGGTATCTTCTTATCTTAAAAGTTAAAATTATAATCTGATGCCCAGTAGATATGAAAACATATTTCCAAGTGTGTTTGTGTTGGGATCACAGAGTAATTTTCCCTTTGAAGTATATCTTAGGAGTTGGGATATGATTCCCTTTAGAGTCCCAAAGGACTGATAGGAGAAGTATAATAGGTATAAATAATTTTTATCAGTTCTGCAAACTCAAGGTATTTTCATCCATCGCCATACAATTATCTATTGCATTGGTTTGTTATTTAGCCAGTCTGAAGATACCTAAGTTATATTTAAGTATTTATTGATTTACAAAATAGTGGCTAACAAATTATCTGCTCTGCAAGGACATGAAAACACCTTTTAAATTTTACCCCCTTTTTCTTTTGATTTTTTCTCCTCCAAATCATACTCATTTTATATCTCTGGTTTTAAACTTAGTGACTATTTTTGAAATCTCACTTTAAAATAGGATTTCTTATAGGATAGTTCATTCCACTGTTATGTCTCTGGAACATGCCCAATTTCTACATTTTAATTTCATATTTTGGGCAAACAGATAAACTGGAAAATATGAGTATTATATTTAAATATATTAAAATGAGGGTTTGATTCAAACAGGGATCTAAAGAAATTAGGAAAAGTCCCTAATGATATTTAAATATGCCCTTTTTTCTTAATTCTTTCCACGACCATGATATTTTAATATCATAGATACACTGTTATATCACGGATATACTATGTGTATTTGTTTATATATTGTGTCCTTTTGGAGGGTCACAAACCATTTTAATATCTAAGGTTATTTTTCCACCAAGAACCAATTTTATCCTCTTGGGGTGATACTGTCCCCATTAAGATATGTCCTGGATTACCTCTCAAGAGACTTCTTTTTTCAATTAATGTCTTCTTGGTAGATTTACCATTTAGAGATCACATCAGGTAAATTACTGCAGTTAAAATAGAACCTATCCCCTGTTCTTGAGAAATTTATTACTTCCAGAGATGATACTGCTGCATTAAATAAATTAAGTAGCATAGCTGCAAGTGCAAAGTAAGATGGTTTAGACAAAATTGGACAAATAGGGAATAGAAGAGGGCCATTTTTAGATAGAAGCTTAAAGCTTCCTGAAACCTGAAAATCCGAAGTTATATTTCAGAGAATGAGATAGCCCAAAATTATTGATGATGGGAATCCGTAGACGAGGAAAGAATGACAAATACAACATGGTAACAATTAAGTAGGATAAAATATTAAGCCCATTGTCAGGCATGTAAAGCTTTGAGAAGAGAATTTGGTACCTGACTGATGATTAATCTTAGTTGAGTGGAGTGTTTTGTATTTAATATCTAAGTTAAATATCTAGGCCTAAGAAAATGGACAATAGTAAGTTTTCAGTGTGTCTGGACCTGATTGGAAATTGCTTTGAAAGGAAATAATTATAGCTATAGTGAATAGACTGTGGATATGCATAAGTATGTATATGCAGTAAGACAGGAATTGAAGGAAGAAAAGGGAATACAAAGAAACAACTTTTCAGCATAGAAGAAATCTTTAAAGAAAAAAAAAAACTTTAAAAAGGCTATAACCCCTAAGTAAACTATCGGACCGTTGTATATAAGGGACCAAAAATAATAAAATTCTTAAATATAATATCAGTAAATACTGAGAAGGAAATAAGAAAACATATTATCACTGATTTTAATAAGCATATGTTTTAAATTAATTTGATTTAGAAAGTCAATTGAAATTTTAGTTCAGGAAACTTTTGACTAATCCTTTCAGACTTACTAAGTTTTCATCAATATTCCATTTGATGTTTCTTAGTCTGCCTGGAGTGATGCAAATTCAAAAGCTGATTTTTACAGTTTTATTTCATTTTTCACTTTGATCCACTGTGAATGCATTTTGAAGTAACTTTATTTCTTACGGTGCTAGCTTTGGCTTACCTATTATTAATTTGCAAAAATAAGTTACGTTACTAAAAAAGAAAACTAAGTTAACTAAATCTATGAGGAATTATATTTCTTTTAAAGTTTAGAGGAAATGATGATGATAATAAAATAACTGCAGTAATGATTAGCATTTATCGAAGACTTTCTCTGTTCTAAGTATTTAATATGTATCATCTCAATTAATCCTTATGACAGTCTTATGAGTAAAACTGTTATTATCCTTCTTTTAAAAATGAGAAGACTGAGTAGCCGATCTGCCCAAGGACACAGCTAGTACATACGTGGAGGAGACAAGAATTGAATCTGTTCTCTCTGGCTTCTGTGAACACTTAACCACTATGTCAGAGTTCTGCTCTATGTAATAGGAAATAACTAAATTTCTCCTCTAAAATGTAATTTTTAAGAGGATGATATTTTTACAATAAAAATCTGATGTCCCTTTCCTATTTGTAGTGATTTAGGAGTTTCCATTGCCAACAAGATACATCTCAGCTCCTTCAAGTGTCACACAAGGCCTCTAGGGTTCTAATCCTACCTATTTTTTTTAGCTATGCATCCTATTGCTCAAATATTCCTTATCTTCCCCCCACCGGTAGGTCTCACTCTAGAAACACTGAACTATTTTCAGTTCCTTGAACATTTCATATTCTCTCTTACGTTCTCACTGCCAGGAATATCTTTCTCCCACATATCGTCTGTCTAAATATTCCTGATCAGTGTTCAAAACTAGTTTGGATATCACTTCATCTCTAAAATATTCCCTCAACAAGCCCCCAACCCAGGTTGAGCTGATCTCTTTGTCTTATACCCCTTGTAGCCATTTCTAGTGAATTTTACAATCACCAGACATTGTTACCCAATAACATGTATATTTTCATAAGTCCTCTTAGGACTGGTTTCACATAATTCTTTCTTTATATCTTCAGCATTTACAATATTGATTGAGCACATTGCAGGAGCTCAGTAATGTTTGTTGCATTGAATAACAACTTTGAAAATTTTTATGGTTCTTTTAAAAACAAAAAATACATTTCAATTTTACTGTCTTATTTTTGCTTAAGGTCACAACTATGTTTCCTCTGAATGAAAACCTGTAACTGTTCAAAGCATTTGATATAAAATTATTTAATAGTAGAAATTTCAAAATGGAAAAAATAATTATCTAACCTTTCCCCACTCTCTTCTAAATACAGTGTTATCAGTAGTCTCATATTTGCATGTCCTACTCTAATTTACAAATCTCAGAATCTTTCAATTTCTCACTGTACAGATCTTGACTAGTTTATTTGCTTTGGTGACATCTCATTCCCATTGACAATCATTCTGCATTGTAAATAAAGACATCATCAATGCAGGAGCCAAACACTCTGAACCTTACCACAGAAGAGAAATCTGACATTTATTGAGCACTCTCTGTGCCAGATACAATGTTAGGAGATTTCCTTGTGAGATATAATACAGCTTTGAGTAAGAGCACAACTTTTGGCTCAGAGAACCTAAAGTCCAGTTCCATTAATTCCTAGCAGTGTGTTTTTAGATGTTACTTATTCCCCCATGCCTCAGTTTTCTCATTTCTAAAATGACAATAAAAATACCGATATCTTCCTCACAGAACTGTTGTGATAACTATATGAGAGCACTTTGATAAGGTCTTCCATGATAAAGACACAATACTCATTAGAGGCTGCCATTGTTACCATCATCATCATTATTATTACTAATACAGCTTACTTTCTCTGATCCTTATAACAACACTCAAGTTGTCTGGAAATAGGTTTTTATACTGGATTATAATGAGCATGAAGGCAGAAAATGTTTTTCATTTATCTTTATATCTAGAGTATCAGGGTCAATATCTGGCACATAGTAGGTGCTTATTAAGTTTGGGAGTCCCCAAGACCAGTCTCAGGTTTAAGTATTCACTGGAATGATTGGCAGAACTCACTGAAGGTTGTTATTCTCATGGTTATGGGTTATTACAGTGAAAGGACACATATAAAATTAGCCAGGGGAAATGACACATTTGCCAGAGTCCAGTAGAGTTTTCAGGGTGAAGCTTCCATTTGTCTTCTCCCACTAAAGTTATGGACAGGACTAAATCCTTCTAGTAATTATGTGTATCAATTTGCATGAAATATTGACAACTAAGGAAGCTCATTCAAGCCTGTATCCAGAGTTTTTGTGGGGGCCTGGTCATATAGATAGGGTTGACTGCCTGTGTTGCTGACCTTAGTTTCTGGCCCCTCTGGATATTGAACTCATGTGGTCCAAAGTCCCCGCCATAAATCACATTGTTAGCAAAGACCTTCCAACAGGGTCCAAAGCCCCCAGATAAATAAAGACCCATTTCAGGCAAGACATTTGAAGCCTTATGGGTTTGCCTCCCAAGTGCCAAGAGCAAATGCCAGAACTCTCTTTGGGTAAGGTTTAACACTTTACTACACAGTGCTCAAAAATATTTTTTAATCAATCAGATCTTGAATCCAGGTAAGCAGAAAAAGAAAGATAATCAAGTGCTCCAAAGGTTTAATATTCTTTTAAGACTACATTGATGTTGGTTTTAAAAGTGATTATAAAGGGGGTAGAACAGGACAGTGAATCCAAGAATTCCTGTTTTTAAGTCATGTTTATAATTATGTGATAGATAAAGAGTTTTTGTTATAATGAATTGAAATAGAAATGGCCCTCACAAAATGCCACCCCTGGCATGCGTTTCCTTCCCATCATAATCACTAGGCTGATACATCTAAAACATGAGAAATAAACACAAATCATGCCTGGGGCCCACTCTTCCTTATCATCTCAGTGTACAAGAAGACAACTGACCAGAACAAAATTGAAATTATGAATTCTGACCAACTATACGCTAATTTCCCCAGCCTGAAAAAAAGGAAGATTCTTCTATAAGTCATTCCTGAAAACTAAATCCTACGTTTGAGAGAAGATGCCTCTTAGGAATCCCAATTTTTACCTATTTACCCTGTTTTCCTCAATACAGCATCAGAAAGAAGAAATTGAGAATGATAGTCTTTAACTTTCTCACTGAAAGTGCCCTAGTTACTTGCTGGATTCCTAATTTGGGCAACTGTAATACATACAAATGTATGACAGTTAATACATTATATATATTAACTAGACAAGCAAGCAGAGGAAGCCAGAAAATATTGTTCTGATTTGAGACATGTTAGAACAATGGAAAATGTGTTCTAGTTCAGTCAATGTATAAATTTTTACCTGCTGCCAGTGAATATATATATAAATAGTTTTAAAACTGTGCCAATTTATGATTATTCTGCTATTGTTTTCCTTCTTACCTTGTTCCCTCCTCGATAACAAAAGGACTGAGGTCAGAATTATAATAGGTCGACAGCAACAACAACAATAATAATAACACTAAGTAACAAATACAGAGATTTTGTGCCCAAGTTACTTGCTGGGTCATTTATAACTTCTCAGACTGGCACAGCAAAAGTGGTGGATGTGCTGTTGCCATGACCAATATACAGCTAAAAAAACTATAACACAAAGAGAGTGATTAACTTGTCTTGAATCATGTAGGTATTAACTGATAGATCTGGGATGTAAATGTAAGGCAGTTCTTGTCAATATTTTAATTTTTTCCGATTGTCTTTATATCCTTGAAAGAGATGGCAAGCTGTTATCCTTGTAAAGGAGGGACATTTTCCAGACTACAGGTACCTAGTGGTGGTGCTGAGGGCAGTGATATGTATTTCGAAGCTGCTTTCAAGATAGCCCCATACCTGCCTATAGTTTCCCCAGAAGTGTAGTGAGGTATGTGACCTGCAATTGTCAGAGCGATTGTTTGGCTGTGTGTATCAAGAGTCAGCTTCCAGAGCCTCAAGTATGGGGGAGGTGCCTGTGGTGTTAGCTATGTAATTTTGTTCACAGTTCCCTTCAATCTATGCCTGCCTCCCCACTGGGCCAATTTATACTGCAGTGTAAAGTAATGAACAGTTACAGTGTCCCTGGGGAAAATCAGCAAGTTTTACTCAGTATTGCATTACAGACAATTGTTATGTATACTTCCCCGTAGTCAGGTTGGGAAGACATAAATGAAATCCGCAGTTATTTCCCAAATCTCATTAACACATCACTTTTCCCTTATTTCCACCAAATCTTTTACTAGGTAGTTAAGAGGTAACCAGGTAGATTAGTTTCAGTTTCACTGTCTCTGTAATTCTTTTCCCAGAATCTGGCAGAGGGATGAATAGGATTAAAGCTAGTTTTGAAAGAATTGGCAGCAGAATAGAACTAGGAGGAAAAAAGAAAGAATGATTAATAATTTAGATAATTAGGTCTTAAATAACCAACATGTTTTACAATCGTCCCCAACAGTTTGATTCCAGTAGACCAATGATATTGAAGAATTACATGGTCTGCTGCCCAGAGAGCTCCCTCAGCCTTCCCCAGTATCCTCCCCCATCAAAGCACAGCTCATTCCTGCACCTTTCCTGTGATCACAAAATCTCAAGAAAATTAAAATAACATTGCTTTTTCTTAGACAAAGTTTAGAGGCTTGTGCTTTACTCATTAGATCACATTAGTTTCAATTGCAATTATTGTTTGTAAGTAACAAATCTACCTTGTGTTACCTAGAGTGAAAATGTGTATTGGGGGGGAGGGGTGTGAGGGGATGAGGGGTGTTATAACAGCCTGAAGGTTTTTCATGGAGTCCAACAAGGATGCAATCAGGCTCTTGAGTTCTAGAAAGTTCTACAGAGGCCAGGATATTATTTACCGTCTCTCCCTCCGACCTTCTCTCCGTGTCTTCCACTTCCTCTCCCTTTGCCTCTCCAGAAACACAATGTTTCTAGACTCTGGGCAATAATTAGTCACTAGTAGTGTGCACATTCATTTCTCAAAGCATGAATACCTTTGAGGTCAATAATCATATCTTATTTTTCATTGTTTCACCCACAACCTGACACAATGCCTCATATTGAAGAAGTGACTGTTTAATTGAATGTTTTTAAGTGATAATAGTATTTTGAAAGAAATGGAGGGCATGGTCATTGCCCTTAGAAAGCACTCAAGATTAAGAGTTCCCAAACAGACATTTCTCAGCATTTACCAAGCAGTAGAAGAGCACATGTATATTGATGAAGTGCAGGCAGCAGCACCCGGTGTTACTAACAGCTGGCCAAAAATACTGGTAGCAGCGTGTAAGTGGGTTCAATAAATGCAGACTGATGTGCATTAACGCCACCTTCCATCAGCACCGTAAAAGCATTATGTCTTTGGAATAACCATCTTGATACCTAACGGAGTCTATATCATTCAAATTCTGAATGTCATTTTAAAATGTCTTTACTGACAGTTTATTCTATTTAACAAAGAAGTAATCTAAATTATTAAACTGTTTATTTTAAATAATTATATATTTGTTTCTTAAAATGTAGGTAAAATTGTGCTTTAGGTGTCACAAAAGGCTATATTAATGAAGGTAGGTAATCACGTGACACTGAGTCACTATTAAGTTATTCACGTAGGGAACTGTTAAATAGTCTGTGTGGTTTTGGAAATTTATTTGCATCATGATGGTTTCTTAAAATGTAGGTAAAATTGTGCTTTAGGTGTCACAAAAGGCTATATTAATGAAGGTAGGTAATCACGTGACACTGAGTCACTATTAAGTTATTCACGTAGGGAACTGTTAAATAGTCTGTGTGGTTTTGGAAATTTATTTGCATCATGATGATTCACAGTGTGCATTTTCTCCTATGCAGGCTCACTTGATTCGTGTGGCAATTGTTTTTATTGATAATCAGGAGGTCATGCTTAGAGGTGTTAGGTCACTTTCCTAGGATCATACAGCTACTAAATGATAGCGTTAGTGTTTTGTATCTTCTTAACTAAGAAGGAATTATTCATTTGTTACCCAATTTATTCACAACAGGAGCTTTTGCCAATTATTGCAACCTTAAATTATAACTAACTAAAACTGGCCTTTAAATTTGCAATAGAAGGTACTTTGAACAAAAGAGAATTTTATTTGCATAGGACAAGTTGACAGATAAATATCTCTTCCACGGTATGCTGTAGCCAGGTGAAATAATCAGATTTGTGTTCGTAATAAATGCTCTGGAAACAAGATAATTTAAAATTCCACAATTGCAATATTACTAAAGAAAAGGGACTGTGGCAAACATTGAATTAACTAGAAATGTGACCAATAAAAAAACGCTCCCAATTTTATATAATTTATTAAATAAGGCATAATTTTCAACTCAGTTAATTGAACTCAAGGAAACAGCTTATTCAACATTGAGGTATGTCACCATAAAAGCTTATCTCCCTTGCCAAAACAAATGTTTAAGAAAAACCTACATCTTTTTTACTACATAATGTATCTTGAAATAATTTTAGTTTTATAATTTTAACTATGAAAAAATGAACACATAAACATACTACTAATTAGGAAAGAATCAAAGATGAAAATATTAAGTTATATTTTAAAAAGTACAGTTTAATATCTGCCTAAAATCTTAATCCCAGAGAATTCTAGGAAATTATCAGTTCATTAACTACTTAGTAAAATAAAGCATAAGTAGTAAGGGTTGCTGAATGGAATAATATTGATTAGGCTTTCTTTTTAAATCTCAACCTATACTAGGGTTTGAAACAGAAATAAACAAAAGGAAAATAGGAAATGAATTTACTGGTTTCTATCGTACACACTTCTTTTTCCCTTTTACATTTTCTTCAAAGAGAAAACAATGTAACAAATACAAATCAGAATCCTGAAGGAAATGGGCCTGATTTTATTAACATCATTATGAGAGGGATCATAAGAAATAGGTACACATGCATAGCTTCTGCTCACTTTGTCTGTGACCAAAAAACCCCCCAAAATACAAAATGTTATTTCTTCTCTTAGTACATTTTTTACTAGTGATCATAGTCATTCCTTCTAGTGTTTTATCACTATGGGACATTGTATCAAAGATCTTCAAAGCTAATTATTTATAGTGAATGTACTGAGCATAAAACAGAAAAACAAACATCTGATGACAATGCATTTTGTCCCAGTGTGAACTACAAACCCTGTTACGAAGGCTAAGGGGTGAGCATCAGGGTTCCCAGTTAGGAGCTGGTGTATGGCTCACTGTAGAAAGCCGGGGCTCCGAGACTACTTTGCTACTACAAGGACTCAGAATACAGCAGACCCCACTGTGATGAATCCACAGGACCACTGTACACCAGGTCCTGCCTGCTCCAACCCCTGAAGTTCTTGGGAATCTGCTCCATTCTTTCTATTTCAGCAAATATCTGTATATACTTACCAAACAACACAGGCTGTCTCACATATCCAGACTTTGCCCACGTTCTTTCTTTCACCCTAATGGCCCTCTCTTCAATACCTCTTCTGTCTCTTGGGTGAACTCCCACTCATCTGTAAAGCCTCAAATTAGACCTCACGTCCTGGCAGAATTCAGAACTCCCTTCTCTGGCTTCCCATAAAATATTCTTTCTAACTCCATCAGGGCATTTTATCCTATTTTATGTTGTGTAGCTATCTTCCTTCAGTGCTGTCTTTGAAGGAAGAATTTTGCCTTATTTAAATTTACATTCACGGCACCATGGAAAGAGCAAAGATGATAAATGCTAAATAAATATTTGTTTGGGCCGGCCCAGTGGCGCACTGCTACAGTGCGCCGCTTGGGAGTGCTGTGGCGCTCCCGCCGAGGGTTCGGA
>NW_007726635.1:344779-346748 GCF_000696425.1 Galeopterus variegatus | reverse complement strand
AAATAAATAAATAAATAAATAAATAAATATTTGTTTAATTAAACAATAAATAATTGTATAGCTGGGTGCCTTTCATGTAGTAAAGGTTTTATGTTCAAATTGGTCTGTTTCACAATGGGGCTAACTCCCCTTGATGCTCAATATTGCGGAGTTCTTATTTATTGAGATGATCTGCAATGGCCAACATTTGACCATCTTGACTTGCAGAAACAACTGTTTTACATGGTTCACAATATACCGCCTAACTATAGCATAGCTTGATCCTTATGTGGCTAGTGACTAAATACAAACTGTGGATATAGACTTTATCCATGATTGTCTTTTAATGTGCTAGAAAATACACTAAGTTCAGAGGATAGAGTTGCGGCGAAACAATTGTAGTTCCAGTCCTCAAGCAATATACATCCCAGAAGAGGAGAAAGACAATAAACAGATAAAAAATAACAACTTAAATACAGTAGTGAATAAATGCAATGAAGAAGAAAAAGAAATAAAAAAAATATGACAGGGAAGAGAAGAGGCAGGATAGAATTTAAAGAAGGATTCTCCAAAAGGTGGTCATTTGAGCAAGGGCCTGAACAAAGTGTGGAGTGAGCCTTGTGACGACCTAGAGGACAAGCATTCTTTATAGAGGACGCAGCAAGTGCGAAAACCCAAGATGACATGTGTAGTGGTGAAAAATGTCTGAGAAACAGCCAAGGGTGAGAATATGGTAAGAATTTTGGATACTGGCTTAAGGGTGATGGGAAGGCATTGGAATCACAGAAAAGTTAAATGATCTGATTTTATGTTGGAAGAGACCACTCTGGCTGCTGAGTGATGAGAAAGTTTAAGGAGACAGGGAGACCCAGTAGAAGCAGGATCTGGATAGTCAGTAATGCTCACTTGGATGCAGATTGTAGCAAGGAAAGTTCTGAGAAATGGGTCAGATTCAGATATATTTTAAAGAAACTGCTAACCGGGATTTACTATTAACTGTACAGACATTCATACCTGTCTTAGCTGTTAAAAAAAGAAGCAGCCTTTGACAGACAGGAACTGGCCTTGTACTGTCAGCTACTCCTTAGTGATACTGGAAGTTTCCCTGACACTCAGGGCTAGGCTGTGATGTTCTCCTGTTGAGCATAAACAATGTAACAGAAGACCAGCATCACATTTGACCACCCTCTGACTATTGTGGGTCAAGAAAAAAACAAGACCACTGTATAATCAGATCTGAATGCAGATAAAAACGTGAATATTTCCTAAACCACAAAGATGATCACATATCCTCTTATCCTGACATTTTGCTTCTTTTCCCAGCATAGCTTTAGTCTTGCTTTATTCCTTCTGTCTTCCAGATAAGAATTGTTAAGATACCTAATAAGAAAATTACCCCTGATTTTTGACTACATTCAATCCAGAGAAAAGGCTTACTTTCTTTAATCCTTCCCCAAATAATTTAACACAAGCCCCAATACTATAATAAATCCTTTCTAATAGTCTCTCACTGAGACACCCCACAGTTCCCCATGGTAAGCATTGTCCTCCACTGCAGAACTGACCAACCAAACTTTGTCAACTATATCATTCCTGGTGACTTTGGGCTGTGGGCATTGATAGCTGTTGATAGTGGGCCAATAATTTTATAACATTTTGGGAAAATTGTGTGTTTATTTTTATGCTCCCAAACCACAAGATCCATATTAAATGTCTTAGCAAAATACTTAATTTTAGGCTTAAGTTTAGAAACTGCAGTCATGAATCGTGAATAAATCAAATGAAAGTAAACCTGGGGAGTCAGACTACTGCAAGGAATTTGCTATATTCCTAGAAGTGTTTAGTCCCAGAGAGCCCCTATCTTACACTTATTTCCTTACTCTGAGTAGAACATTCTGTTCTCACCGCAGAGGTTATGACCAAAAAGTAAAAACTATTCAATTATCACTTCTCCAAGAAAATCCCTTAAATTTCATAGTCAAACAGTCTG
>NW_007726635.1:342504-344061 GCF_000696425.1 Galeopterus variegatus | reverse complement strand
TATGAGTCTTTTAACCATTATGAATGTTGATATCGTTATCTGTAATGCAGAGGTAATTAAACGAAGTACACAACATATGAAATAATAATATATGAAATTAGACTGTATTTAATCTATACTCTATATAAATGTCCCTTTTGGGTTAAACTGTATTTATTTTTAATATTTGCTCCTAACAGGAAAGTTATCTAAAATTTGATTGTAATTGTAAGCCACATAAAGACATCTAAAGGTAAAAATAAAATTAACTAAAGCTCATTAAATATTAGTTGTGCATTGACTGTAAAATCTATGGATTTTCTTAATTAATAACAGAATCATTATATCAAAGTAGCCTTTGTCAGTAATGGTAAGCTCCACCTGTTTTTTTCTTCCAAAGGTATCCTCAAAATCAAATGTATCTCATTTGAAAAAAGGATCTGGAGCAGATGACTGCCAAAAATGTAAAGCTACATGGGGAAACAGAAAAACTAATATGAATGCATGATTTTGCAAAGTGTTTCATGATGTATTGGTTACAATGATGGGGCAGTCAAGACAGTGATGTGTGATGAAAAGAAAATCAAGAGTGTGGAGTCAGAACAGAGCTTAAGACTATGTGTTATGATTTTGGCTGTAAGTCTTTTAACCATCTGAATATTAATTTTTTTCTGTACTACAGAGATAACTAAATACAATATAGAGCATATAAAATAATATATATGATTTTTTTGACTATTATAAACACTATGGAAGTGTTTATAGAAGAGCTGTTGGCTGTGTGAAAAAAAGAAACAATTAAGGTTGATGCCAAATAGCTGTGTGTGGATTTGACCAAAGCAAATGTTTAGCTTGAATATGTGTCAGTTCGATAGGATTTGAAAAACAGTTTGTTATGTTATATTAAAATAACACTCGGGATAAGAGATCATCTAATCTCCAAACTGTTGAATCTGTTCCTAGGGAGTAATTCTCACTCTGGGAGAATCTCATTGTGTCAATAATATTTAAATGAGTCAGTGTTATTTGTAAACCTTTCATTGTGATAGCACAAAATAATATGTGAAAAAGATGATTATATGGTTATCACTCTGCTTAATAGGGTTTGCAGCCTCTAAGTACCATAACAGCTGCCAGAGCAAGCCCTCAATTAATTTTACATAACAGGAGCAATTTTACACAATTACTTGAAAATATTTGGCCATGTTCCATTTCTCTAACATAAACATATTGACCAAAATCACAAGAAATGATTACTCCAGTGAGATCTCTTACAATAATAGTTATATTGGAGTTAATATTTTGCAGATTAAATTTTTCAACTTCTATACAATCTTATATAATGTTTAATTTTTTTTTCATATGGATAGTACTTATTATTAGCTATTGTTAGAGCTAACATTTATTGACTGCTTACTAAATTCTAAGCCCTCTGCTAAGTATTTCAAATGCATTACCTTCTTTAATCTTCAGACTTCCTAAAGAATAGGTTCCAAAGTTATTTTGTCTTTTTTAGAGGAAGAAACTAACTTAGTAGCAAGGTTTAGTAATTTGACCAAGGTCACAGTAACCAATAAG
>NW_007726635.1:339305-340903 GCF_000696425.1 Galeopterus variegatus | reverse complement strand
GACTAGTTCAGTCAGAAATGGCCTCCAATGTGCTTAGGCTGTCATGCAAGCTGAGACCTTTCAATGCTTCCACCTGTCATGTACCAGGTTCTCAGGGTGAATCGCACAATGACACAAACTATGGCTTAAATAATACACTTTACTGGGGAAATACACTATGCAGGGGTCAGCAAGAGGAGAAGGCCAGATAAAGTTAATCCTCAATATCATTTCCCAGGGAGGTGAGATGAGGCCAGGTCCCTCACAAGAACACTTGCTTTTACTATGTGTCCAGCCAGCCATGGTATTCCTCACAGTGGGAGGTTAATGAGGATAAGGAGACCTACGCCTTTCTAGTCTGACTGAGTCCTGGCTTTGACTGGTACATTTCCCCAATAAAGCATGTTCCTTAACCCATATTTAGCCATAGTGCCTAACTAGTAAACTACAAGACACCAACCTTACAAGACATAAGAAAAAACTATATATGTATATATAACTCATGACACCAAAAAGAGTATAGGCATTTTTGGTGACTTTATACAAAATGTTAGAGGACTGTGCTAATTTCTTACTGCTGCTGTAATAAATTACTGCAAACTTAGTGGCTTATAACAAAACAAATGTATTATCTTACATTTCTTTAGGTCGAACATATGGAATGGATCTCACTGGGCTGAAATCAAGGCGTGGGCAGCAATCTTGTTTCCTTCTGTAGACTCTTGGGAACAATCCTTTTTTTTTTTTTTCTTTTTCTTGCATTTTCCAATTTTGGAGGCCACCCACATTCCTTGGCTCATGACCCCCTTCCATGTTCAAACCAACAATGACTGATGTAGTTTTTCTCATTTCACATCCCTCTGACACTGATTCTCCTGCCTCCCTCTTCCATCTTTTAATGACCCTTGTGATTACACTGGGCCCAATAGGATAATCTTCCTATCTTAAGGTCCACTTATTAGCAACTTTAATTCCATCTGCAGCCTTAATTCCACTTTATACTTAATATATTCACAGGTTCCAGGGATTAGTTTGTGGATATCTTTGGGGATCTATTATTCAGCCTATCACAGAGTTATCTTGCTCCTCTCTTCTGTTTTTTGGCTCTCTTTTCTTGTATTTGGGCTTTATTCTTCAGTTCTACAGGGCAGCAAAATGGCTTCCAGCTGCTAATGGGCTGTATGGTCTCCAAGATTCAGAGTCAACCAGGGAGGGAAAAGTTCCCTTCCTTCCAATAGTGTAAACGTGGTTCCTGGACCTGTGATTTTTTAATTTGTTTCATGTGCACAGTCCCTGTGGGCAGCAAAATGCAATGCTCTTTATCCCTAGTCCTAAGTCACAGTCTCAACCCTGTATGATATAGACTGATGATGGAGGACAATGAACATAGGGAAAGGAGGTTTCCATAGAGGACTAATTAGACTAAAAAACAAGGGAACCAGGAGACCAAAGTATCTACTATGTAGCAACGTGCAGAAGAGGGGAATTCCTGTTTCTACAGGAAAAAAAAAAAAAAATGTCCATTTGGGCTAAGTAAGGTCTTTCTACATGTCTGTGCTGGTGGTCCTTCCACTCACCATAAATCAAAAATATAAACTCACTGTAAACCTTGGGTCTGA
>NW_007726635.1:336846-338533 GCF_000696425.1 Galeopterus variegatus | reverse complement strand
ATTGTCCTAGACTTCACTTTGAAGAAAATGAACTGGTGTTCACACTATTGACCACGTATCAATCCCCACAAGAGAATCTATTAATGTTCATTCCTTCTGTAATAATCATCTATGTGTCAGGTACTAAGTTGAGCAATTCTGTATTTGTAATTTGGCCTTTAAAATAAACCATAAGTTAAGTATATCTATATTTTGTAAGTGAATGAACCAAACCTAAGAGAAATTAATTTACTCAAAACCACATAACATTTAAGTGGAAGCCAGGTCTCTCTGACAAAAACCTCTCATATACTGCAATAGTGATATTCCTTTACTTTAGGAAAACAAAGTTAATGCTAACTTAGAGCTTGTACTCTTCTAATTTACTTACATTATAATGCTCTGAAATTTACTGTCTTTTTTCTTGGTCCCTCCGCATAGAGATACATTTTTGCTGAATAAATGAATGAGATATGTTGTTTCTGTCACTCACAGATTTGAGCACTCCACTTTGAGGAACACATGCTAGAGGCTACAGGAAGAAATAACCATTAATTAGACTCTAATTATTCTTAAGGAGCTTAAGGTTTAGTGAAAGAGAAGATATACGAATACACAGACCACATGTTAGTGTACCTCAAAAAGTTTGTGAAAAATATGGAATTAAAAGATAATACGTACCATTCATGAACTTTTGCAAGACTGCTCATATATAACTAGTATATGAGAATGTGTATTGGAAGACCCCTCATATATAACCAGAATATGAGAATGTGTATGATATTTTTCCAGAGAGAGGCTCAAGAAACTTTAAAAAGAAAAAGAAAATTAACTCACTTTTGCCTGGGTTGATAAGCTCTTTGGAGAAAGTGGTATTTGTGGTTAGTTCTGAAGGACATCTTTATATGCCAGCGTGTAGAAATGTGAGAGGGAACTATGCTAGGTTGAAAATACCTCAAAAGATTAGGAAGGGTGATTGATACCGGTAGAAAAAGGATAAATTGTGACCATTTACGTTATAAACCCAGAGGACAAGCGTTGAAAGTGAATCATCAGAGGGAAGACTAATTTTAGAATCCCAGTGAGAGTCCACAGATAGATTTAGAATGAAAATTTAAGTTATGTTTTCAACACTTCATTAAAAAGAAAAATATCCTTCGGATTTTTTTTTTTAAATTCAAATTTACTTCTTGAAGAAGGGGAAGCAGTCGTTTTTTTCTGGCAAATTTAGAGACTATACATTTTTTGTTCAATGTTTATAAATTTGTATNTGGTGGTCCTTCCACTCACCATAAATCAAAAATATAAACTCACTGTAAACCTTGGGTCTGAGCTTTCTCTATCATTTTATCAAATCCAATATATTTTAAATTCTGGGTAATAAAAACCACTTTCTAAATAAAGATTGAATTTCATGCTTTAGGTTTTTAAGTTAAAACAGACAGTTAAAATACTTATGCCAGTGTACTTTTGTTTCTTTCAAAGAAAAATTTAAAAGCATTGCAAAGATAAAGAATTATGCTGATTTAAATGCATTAAGACAAATAATTGTAAAAAAGTCATTTTAATAAAACAAAACATGTGATCTTGCCAGTATTTCTTCATATATAAAAAATTAATTTTCTCTTATAGTCAGTCGTAAGATGTATTGTCCTAGACTTCACTTTGAAGAAAATGAACTGGTGTTCACACTATTGACCACGTATCA
>NW_007726635.1:321876-336643 GCF_000696425.1 Galeopterus variegatus | reverse complement strand
AAATATGGATTCTTGATTCTACCAGTATAGTTTGTGTTCTTCTTTTAAAAAATCACATAGAATGAGAAAACTGTAAGGAATCTTAGAAAGTCACTTGGTCCAGACAAATGGTAGAGAATGACGTCCATCCTGTTTAATGAAAGTCCTGAAATGACATTTTAAAACCTCCCTAGCAGGCTAAACCTGTGGTTAATATTGTTAAGATGAATAAAGTCTTTCTTTTGCTTCTGCTATGATCATTATTTTTTTTTTTTTTTTTTGTCTTTTGTCTTTTTTCCGTGTCTGGCAACGGATCGCAACCCTCAGTGTTGCCCCCGTACCGGACCGGGGACCGGCAACGGGATCGCAAGCCTCGGTGTTGCTCCCGCGCCTCGCTCAGCCAGTGAGCAGGAACCGGTCTGTATGTGGGATCCGAACCCTCGGACGGGAGCGCCGCCGCGCTTCCCAAGCGGCACACTATCCAGTGCGCCACCGGGCCGGCCCGATCATTATTTGTTGATGTTCCTTTTTCTAAAATGGTAACAGCTGAAGCACACTCATTTAGTACCATCTTTTGTATTATGCTAACTTCTCATGAGAGCCAGACATTTAAATGCCTGTGTATTTTTGAAGCCTATAGGATGACTATGACCTAAAATCTTATTACTAAATATTTTATCTTGTCATTTGCAATGAATTGTGACTCATAAATGGTGCGGATGAAACACATTCGACACTGTAACCCTGTTAATACTGTGCTTTGATAATCTGATAAGATGTCATCCATTTTCAACATGTGACCAAAAAGAAAAAATGAGTTAAAATGAGAGCAGTGAAAATGTGGACTGAATTGTGTTCCAGAAACATAGTCCTTCCCATTTGAACCAGTGTCTCGAGGTTTTACTATGCCATGAATACAAATGTGATTGTATTAACAGTGATATTCCAAATATCAGTGCACTTGCCTGCTTCAACCCATTCAGAAGCTCCGTATCCCTGGGAGAACTACAGAGAATCTTCCTCTCCCTGCTCTACACATTTCCATACCATGGGCTTAGGGAAGATGCTCTTACAGGCTTTTATTTTTTAAAAAATGTATAGTCCCATTATTTGTGCTTGGCGTTTTGGGCAGGGGCCATCATCCTTGACAAGTGCCCTCCTGTTTCTTCTACTCATGCAAATTAATTGATAAAAATAGATATATTAGGTTTCCCTGTCCTATCAATTTTCTCAGACATACTTGTCTCAATTTTGCTTCAGTACGAGACCTCCTGCTATGATATATATTTGAATATATTGGTATGATGATTAGGAAACTTATTTTAAGCAAATTAAGTGCTCAATGTATGTATGTCACATGGAACAATAGACATGGGTTTATTATGGTGAACAAGTCATAATCTCTATTTTATCTTTTATTACTGTATGAAAACAAGAATACACAATTTCTATTGTGTTTCAGAAATTCTTCATAGACAAGAAGAATTTTAATCTCTGTTGTGGAGATTAAAATGGGTACTGGCTAGATAGTTCTTCTGGAATCTAGAAGTTTCAGGTAAACAATTACAATGTAGAGGCACTGGAATGAAAAGTAAAAAGTGTAGGATGTTAAGGTAACTAGAAATAATTCAGTGTAGCTAGATTGATGTGTGTGCATTTGTCAGTCAATGAGAGGAAGAGCAAAGCTAAGTGTTTGGAAAAAAAGGACTTTGATTGCCTTATTAGAGGTGGAAAAGGGGAGGGGAGGGGGAATAGGAGGGGGGATAATGAGGACTTGGTCAACGGACACAAAGAACGATTGCGTATTGTAATGATGGATAAGCTAACTGTACTGATCTAACCACACACATTCTAAACAATTATTGAAAATCAACGATGCACCCCACATGTATGTGTCATAAAAAAAAAAAAAAAGAAATGCAAAGACTTATGTGAGTCACTGAAATTTAATGACAGGGCCAGATATTAGGTATTAGAAAGATCAGTCTGGCATCATCGTAGAGAATTCAAACAGCCCAATTAGAGACTTGGAGGCCAAATAAATATCCGTTTTAGAAATAGCAGTCACAGTGAATTGGACAGATTAGGTGACTTTCTGGATTTGAAGGATAAGGGGAAGGAAGGTATAGGAAAGGTTCAGATTTCTTACTCGTGAACCAGGAGTATGGTGGCACTAATCCCTGAGATAAGATACATAGATGGGATAATTTTTTACAAATTAAATGTGTCACAGTAACCTTTGGATTTAGATATCACTATTACCATTTTCTAGATAGAGAGACCTGAGAGCCACAGAGATTAAGTTATCCCCCAGTGCCTCTGCCAGTAAAATGTCTAGCTGCCATAATAAATCATTATGTATGACCTAGGTCTATGATTTTTTCCTCCACACCAATGCTATACAAATATAATATATAAAATCTCACAGCACCAACAAATCTGTAGATCACCATGTATGTGGTAAATAAGATCCCAATTTCCTGAAAGAGCTAATGCACTCACAAAAAATGAGAGAAGAATAAAGTGATCTCTCTGCAGTACTAATGTGTGCTGACTTTTAGTAGCTAGATAACAGATTAGATTAACAGAACCGAAAGTAGATACTTGGTCTCACAGACTTTAAAATTTCAAGGAAATGATACTCCAGACCATACTGTGAGGACCATAACTCTGTGCTTAAGCTCTCTGAAAATCTGTTTGGCCCATTTCACTATAATGAAAGTGTGATATGGTAGCAAGCTGGTTGGCTGCTGTCAAGTGCTTGTTGAAGACTTCGACAATATAAAAATGATGAATCTGGCTTACACAGGGAATTTGGTGGTTAAATGAATTCCTGCTATTGCAGCAAAACCTTGGTATGTTTCCTAGGCAACTAAAATACTTAAAAAATGGTGGCAGTTAAAGTAGAAAAGTGCTTTACAACTAAANAGGCAACTAAAATACTTAAAAAATGGTGGCAGTTAAAGTAGAAAAGTGCTTTACAACTAAAGGAAAAAGCAAGACTTTTTTTTAAAAGGTGTGTGTGGTCAGATAGTATTTTTAAAAAACAAAAATTGCCGAGTGGGTGTTTGTCCATGATGTGCAATTAGGAGCATCAAAAAAAAAGAAAAAAAGAAAAAAAACAGGGTTAGGGTAACTGTGTTTCATTTTTATATTCGAACTCTTTTGTATTTAGTTGATTTAATATTCTGCACTTTGCAGTTACTGAGTTGAACTTCGTACTAATCCCTTTCTATTTTAAGCAGCGTGTGAGTTTTTAAAAATCTCCACCATGTGCCAATTCTCTTTGGAATAACTGTCTAAGTGTGAAATCTACCTGTGAAAAACTATTTCCAATGTGTGAAGTGCATTTTTCAAACTAGTAAAGATGATAAAACTATTCTGATCATGGTATAATGAATCCACCACAATTGAACTCAAATATACTTGGCACAGAGTAACTGGAAATTAAAACAGAAAACAACTAGAGACTTGTTGGAATATTTATTTGAGCTGGAGTGATAAGCATTGCAGGAATAATTTTACCATGTTTAGGTTCATATTTCAATCTTCAAAGTGTTTTTTAAATTAGCAATTAGTAGTGCATTTTGCTCCGTTGGACTTCAGAACATTCCACTAGTTTCTCATAAAATACTTAAGTTAAATTGGATTAAATAGTATTTTTCTTTTCAGTAAAAGCCATGGGACATATAATGATGGCACATTTTCTTTCAGTCAGGTTGTAGTAGACAAAAATTTTCATGATTGGGAAGGGGTATCTTTCTCGGGTGGTTTGTTTTCAGGGCACTGCTACACCCTTATTATTCAAGGGAGCTAAAAACACCATTCCTAAAATTCAAGAGGATACAACCGCGTTTGAAAACCATGTTCAAAACCATCTTGCTCTTGTCTTTTATTGTTTGGTGTTTATATTGAGAGAGAATGCAGTGTGAATGTTTTGCTCTCACGGATCGTTGATTTCCAGAGAGCATCCATGAAATCTCACATTTGCATACCAAATCTTTCAGGAAAGACAAGGTTTTCCTCATTGTTATCATGCTTTCAAAAATGCAACATGTTTCTGTGTTTCTTTCTGTTTCTCTTTAAAAATTACTTAGAAATCAAACCGGCAAAATAGTTAAACAAAAAGAATGAAAGAAAGTCTTCAATTTTCTACAAAGATTTTGCCCATATAAATAGAAATACTCTGATTGAAAAGGAATCAGACATTAAATATGCTCTTCATAACAACACACAGATATTTAGAACTTTCTTGATATATTTATGAGAAATTTACCACATAGTTCGAACTACATATATTCTTCTCATATTCCTGATAGTAAACAAGCTAGGAAGGTGGAAAAGTTTGAATGCACAATCCTCAAAGTAATGTAGAACATTTACTTTATAGTTTTTAAAGAAATACTCTTATTTGAACTCAGTTAAACCCTTAACACAACACAAAACTAGACATAAAAATATCCTTATTTCTGTAAGCATTCCAAGTGAATGTCATGTATTTAATATATTTAAAACTTGGAATATTTTCATAATGTTGACAAGTTTATATAGAATAAGTAAAAATGAAACCTAACCTAACTGAACCTCGTGAATCATCTGTTTTGAGGATTTACATAATCAAATAAATTTGAGAATTATTTCCTCTGACTGGATAAGTACATGGCCCTGCATTTAAATAGCATTAAAGAATAAATAGGTTCATTTAGGTCATGTTACTGTGTCTATGAAGATACAGGCAGAATTTTCCATCTGATCTAATACCAGTAATAGGTGTTTCTCCTTAATCAACTAGTTTGTTTTTATTTTATGTATACAACAGGTAACCAACTGTGTTTCCTTTTTATGTACTTTTACTACTTACAAATTTAGAATGGATTTTGAGGCCTCCCTCTAGCAAGAAAGCAGAATATCATGGCATGCATTTAATGTATTAACATTGTTTCTTAAATAACCGTATTTTTTCTATAATTTTTCCTTTTGCTCCAATTTCCTTATGCTGTGTGCACCAGTTCCTATATTAATCAAGATAGTTCATAGAAGCTGCAGTGTCTAAACCTAAGGTTTTCAAGGTTGATGCAGCAGGAAAATAAAGAGCATACAGGTGGCATATCAGCAAAAAATAATATCTGATAGGGAATGACATAATTCATGTTGGCTCATCACACTTTAGCTATTACTAGTCTCATAGCCTCGTCCTAACTGCAAGGTATTGTGAAAAATGTAGGAAGAACATGAAATATTAGGTGAGCACCAACCACTTCCTCTGCCATTGTCTCTTATACATAGCAGGTAACTCAGTAAAGTATCCTTGATGAATGTGTTGTGCAAATAAGAGTGTATGACATTATAACAAAAGGCAGAGACACAATGTTAATGAAGAAATCCTCGAGACTTAAAAGAAGGCTAGTTAGTATGCAACACATTTGAAACAAATGAAAGGATAAAATGCAAATGAAGAAGAGGGCATGATAAGCTAATCTCAATATTTAGAAAAATTTGACAAATAATTGCTCCACATTGTGAACACTATCTCTTAATATTCTGAGGAGAGTATCCAAGATTTTCAGAGTCACATGGTAAGGAATCTCAAAGGTTTTCCAGAGATTCTGTCACCATGTATCATAAACTTCAAGCACTCTTCTCCTCAAAGGGAAAGTAACAAAGCAGAATTATTCATTGGGGATTATGGTGATAAAATATTCACAGATCCTATTAAAGCAATAATGTGCCAGTTTTTAAATTACTGAACTATTCTGTCTGTTATTTCTAAGGGAATCTTATTAGCAAAGATAGAACACACTAGCATGGTTTTGCTTTGGGATTCATCACATTCTGATTACAGAGTATCTAAAAATACATTACAGATATCTTTGCACTTGTTGTAAACAGGTTGAAATGACAATTAAGTAGTCTCAGCATTATTAAATCCAGAGGACATGAAAGAACACTGTAACTTGTGAAATTGTACCAGCAATGGACATAACAAAGTAGACAGTAAAAAGAAATAAAAGGATCAGAGTTATAGTTAGTTTTAAAGTAAATCTAATTCTATATCCATAGAATTGGCCTCCAAATCATTCTGGATATAATTTTTAGTACACAGCTTCACCTTGGTCCAGGAACATGACAATACAAAGTCTAAGGCTCTGCTTACAAAACTAGTCACTTACCCACTGAATGCCCCAGCTAGCATTGGTCTGTAAATACCTATTTTGCTGAACAGAAGGAGTAGTCTATTTATTTTTCATATTTTTGAAAGTCATTTATTGATTCAGCCAATTTACATAAATAACCCATTCTGATATAAGCAACACAGTCCTATAAATCTGTAGTTAACAATAACTCAGTATATGTTTATCTGGATCTTCAGTATTTCTTTAGTTTAATATCATTTTGTAAAATAAGCCGCTCACTTTGTTTTAATTCAGTATTTAACACCATTTTCAAATTGGGCAGCAAAAGGGAATTTTCAGATTTGAAATTTTTAATGACTTGTTGTAAAAGATCACAAATAACTTTAGCAGTGTTTTCAAATAGTCATATATGAAAAATAAAAACTCAACTTATGGCAGAAGATGGATGTCCTACTTTTGAATTGGAAGGGGTTCATTTTTTCTAATCAAGTGGGTCTTTTCTAATCACAGGAAACATGGAACTAGCAGATCTGTAGAAAAGAAAATTACACTTTATATCACCACTTTCAACCTCTTTTAAAATAAGGGGAGAGGGTTCTGAGCCTGGGCAGGATTAAGAGTTTCAATTCTTCAGAATCCAAGCATTGATCTGACAATCTGTGGGTTCCTGAGGAATCTAGGTCTGGTTCCTAGATGGGGGAGAGAGTCATTCCACGGGCATGTTCCAGCAGGTGGAGCAGCATGTCTTGTTGCATTAGGCTTTCCCTGAGAGAGTATCATGGGAAGGGCCTTTTACGTAGGCAACTGCTCTAGTTAAGGTGTTTATCAGGAGCAGACAAGTATTTACATGAACAATTAACTTCTAGAAAAAGCAAATAACTAAGACCAACCACAATAATAATCCTTACATTGTACTTGCCTGCAAATTCAAACTTCCACATTCTCACACAATTGCATCTGCTTTTTTATGGTTTAAGGCCTATGGCAATCACTCATTCAAGGGTTCTTCTGATGACCAGAAAAGAGAAACTCATTTATTACGATGGGTTTGCTTAGAGGACAAAGGCACCTCAAGAGGGATTTACCTGAGGATTTCTACTTATGCGTAATTATTTTCAAATATCTCACAGCTAAGGAGGAATAGCAAAGACTTGTACTAAATAAAGGGCTGCAAGCGTTGGTAGAAACAAAGATGATTGGGAGAACGAGCAGATCAAATACCAGCTTGTTCGATATGCTGTGGGTGACATGAACTCAACAACCTAAAGGAACACGATGATAATGTATAAATGAAGTGGCTCAGGAATAAAATGTGGCAAAATGAAGAGTTGTACTTTCTGGCTCCAGGAGTCAGCTGCTGCTTGGCTTTGGATGATTTTTAACATGTGGCAATGTGGTTTTGGTAATGCCAAATCTTCTGAGTTTTATATGAACTGACAAATATGGCAAGGCCATGGAAAAGTGATATGTCTGAAGAAGGTTAAGAACAAATACTGGAAAGGGAAGAACTAGAAAAGACAAACTGAAGCAAAGATTATCAAAGTGCATGTGGATGTGGAAAAAGACCCCCAGCTTCCTGAAACAAGAGAAACGAATCTCCATTCTTCCTTTGGCTCCACACACTTACTGAAAACATTAACTTATGAATAACATTGTGAGGAAATTGGGAATGCAGGTGTCTTTTAGATATATTGATTTTATTTCCTTTGGGTGCATACCCGGTAGTGAGAAAGCTGGGTCATGGGGTAGAATTATTTTTTTGTTCTCTGAGAAACCTTCATACTGTTTTGGCTGTACCGATTTACACTCCCACCAGCAATGTAAGACGGTTCCCTTTTCTTTGCATCTTTGCCAGCATTGGTTATTTTCTGTCATGTTGATAATAACCTGTCTAACTGGGGTTAGATGATATCTCATTGTGGTTTTAATTTTCATTTCCCTGCTGATTAGTGATTGTGAGGATTTTTTCATGTGCCTGTGGGCCATTTGTATGGCTTCTTTTGAGAAATGTCTGTTTAGGTCCTTTGCCCATTTTCTAACTGGGTTATGTGTTATTTATTTATTTATATTTGCTGTTGAGTTGTTTGAGTTCCTTATATTTTCTGATGTTAGTCCCTTGTCAGATGTGCAGTTTACAAACACTTTCTCCCGTTTTGTAGGCTGTCTCTTCACTTTGTTGATAGTGTCCCTTGCTGTGCAGAGGCTTTTTAGTTTGATGTAGTCACATTTGTGTATTTTTGCTTTAGTTGCCTGTGCTTTTATAGTCTTGCTCGGAAAAGTGCTGCTCACTCCCCTTTTGTTAGCATTTCCCTTATGTTTTCTTCTTGTAGTTTCATAATTTTAGGTCTTAAATTTAGGTCTTTGATCCATTTTGAGTTGATTTTTGTATATGGTGAAACATAAGGGTCTGTTTCAATCTTCTGCATGTGGAAATCCTGTTTTCCCAGCACTATTTATTGAATAGGCTGTCCTTTCCCCACTTTATTTTGGCACCTTTGTCAAAAATCAGTTGGCTGTAAGTTTGTGGGTTTGTTTCTAGGCTCTCTATTTTGTTCCATTAGCCTATTTGTCTATTTTTATGCCAGTACCATGCCCTTCTGGTTACTTTAGCTTTATAGTAAATTTTGGAATCAAGAAGTGTGATGCCTCCAACGTTTTTTTTTTTTTTTTTTTTTTAAGATTTTTAGGTACGTGGTGTCTTCTGTGATTCCATACAAATTTTAAGATTGTTTTTCTATTCCTGTGAATAATGTCATTGGTATTTTAATAGGGCTTGTGTTGAATGAGTAGATTGCTTTGGGTAGTATTTTGGTGATGTTAATTTTTCCAACCCATGAACATGGGATATCTTTCCACTTATTTGTATCTTCTTAAATTATTTTAATCTTCACTAATGATCTAGTATTTAGTTTATTCTACTTATTTCACACTCTTGTATGCTCTTTCACTGAGTAAAGTGATGATCCAATTAATGAAAGATAAATATAGATGTGAGGCTGGTAAAGTTCACATATTGAAAGTGTAGTTGTATTCAAATACACTGTAATCTGAAAGTTAGATGCCAGGAGCTGTAACTGCATAAAACAAGGAGTGTTATTTGAGAACATAAATAGGTTTTTGGTAGAAACTAAATTCAAATCAATTCACCAATTACATTGGACTCTATATAAAGTTGAATAATTTATTGGATTTACTCACAGTCTAAGTAGGTTAACCTCATTTTTAACTCAGTAGATGTGTACTGCTTTACACTGAATTTTTATACAGTTCATACATTTTAAAGCATGAAGACAAGTAATATATATAGTTCAGTTCTACCTTTAAACCTATACAAAAGTCACTTTTTGTAATGAGATTTTGTGCGCATAAACGTTAATAAGAACACTAGCTTGTTGAAATTTATGAAGTGACCGAAACTTACATTTATCCTCTTTTTAACATTGTGACTGTGTGTGTGCCTGATGTAAGCCAGGCACTGTGGTAGGAGCTGAGGATGTGATGGAATGTGTGAAAGTTTAGAGTAAAAGGACAGGCAGCAAAGTAAAAGGCAAAAAAAAAAAAAAAAATGGCAGGCGAAGTTGAATTCAAGGTAAGATGTATATACGGCAACAAGAAAGTCTGCTTTTGAATAATAAGTGGTATGTAGTACGATCTGGATACTGTCATTAACTATTCAAAGTGCCGAATTACATAACCCAAATTTCTAAGGAAAAATTTCTCAGAACAAAAAGAATAATTGACTGTAACATGAGGAAATGTGCTACTTTTACACTCTTCTCCATCAAGTAATCAATGTCAAGTAATGCAAACAACAAAAGGATTGAGAGCAATGATATGAATAGTTTAATATATAATTATGTATTACTAATAAGCATACATGGAAATCTAGGGGACGGGAGACGATTTTAATACAGCAGATGTTAATGCATTTCAAAATGTAAAAAAAAAAAAGAAACCTGAATAGGTGTTCCCTAAAATCTCTTTTTAAAATTATTCTCTGGCTCTTTCTTTCCACTTTTCAGTGCTTGATTCTCATTTTGGGTTGACCCCATTCTTTCTTGTCATCATTGGCTTCCAAATTCCTCTTCCTGCTCACTGCTCCTGTCTGTTAACGTGGCTGTTGAAATGGCTGCTAGACATTAGTGTCACCTCCCCCAACTAAGAGATAGTTGGGACCCAAGAAGTAAAGTAGGTCACATAACAGGATCAGGAATCAAAATGGAATCAGACATTTCACCAGCAACACTGAGAAGTAGAAGGCAGTGGGTATATAATTTTTGGATGTAAACCATATGGTCTCAAAATATTTCAAGTAAATGTTTTTTATACTAAAATTATATTCTAAGCCAACTTTCTAATCATGTAAAATGATCAATTTCCCATATGCTGTATTTCCAAACTTTACCTCCTGTGTATCGTTCTCAGGAAAATGTTCTGAGATGTCTTCTACCAAAATGAGGTAGTACCGCAAGAAAGAGGGAGAGGTGGATTTATGGAACAGGGTATGCATCACAGGAGAGAGGAGAAGAAAATTCCAAGGTCAAGGAGAGGTCACAAGAGGATTCGATAGACCTAGAGAAATAACCAATCCAGATTGGAGCAGGAGGATAAAGTCCTCCAAAGGGATCTACCTAAGGGGGAAAAAAGGAGGATAACCCCAAGGGAGATTTAAGTGTCATCAGAAAATTTGGGACCACATTATTTTTAAAAGTGAGATGTAAAAATAAAACAGGGAAAACAAGGAGAAAAAAGCTGTACAAGAAAAGAAATATAATCCTCAAGTGTAGTTCAGCTCAGTTGTAAGCAATGTTTACTCAACTATATGGTATATGGTATATGCTATATTGGTTGAATGGAGGAAGGGAAGTATTTGTGGGTGAGAGAGTGTAAGATATTTAAATATTTATCTTTCATACTAAACATCCAATAGACAATATCTAACATTCAAAATTGGAAAATAGGAGTACAAGCATTAACTTAGAAATACAGAGATGTATAATAACAGAAAAAAAGCTAAAAGCACAAAAAAATATGGTCGCTGGGAAGCATGAATTTGGCTGGATGGGGAGACTGCTGTTTTTCATTATGACTTTAACTTTTAAATGTCTACCTATTATATTTTGATAAAAATATTCTAAGAAATTAATGCATTTTTTAGAAGGAGACAATTTTTCTATTAAATCCCTCAAGCAGAAATACTTCAGGCAAAGATCACATGCCCATCTCCCATGAATGATTACTCAGACCGAGGGTGGGAGTTATTGATCAGAAAGAAACTCATTATATGTCTGCATCTGTAATCTTAGGAGAGATATTTTATCCACAGCAGCGAAAAGGTGAGAAATGAGTCCATTACCTTGACCTTTCATACTAATTTGAAAAAAAGTTGATTATAGGTAGAATATGTTTAATATGTATTTAAGAAAATATACTGGCTCTTTAACATATCAAAAATTATGTAAATGTAGTATTCCTGGAGATTTTCTAAATATAGTTATGTGAGAAATTCTATTCTGTCTACAGAAATTTTATAGACAGACCTCACTATAAAATTGTCTCATTTAATTATTAGTTTGATTAGTCAAATTTCAACATATTTTAAAATTCTGCATAAATGTTTCCCAAGGCCAACTAGGCAGAAGTTTAGTAGAGAGCCATTTGATTTTTAGGTTGACACGAAACAATAAGCATTATGCTATGTCAGAGAATTTTTACACTAAAAAATAGAACAGCCCTAAGAAAGTAAAATATTTTACAGAGTCTTCCATTGAAAATTAAATTAATGTATTCACTCTCAGTTGAAATTTTCATTAAGGACAGTTAAATGGCCTGCTAGTGAACATGTGTTGTAATACTTCCTTTCATCGATTACTTTAATTAAATTTTTTTAATGAGAAAAAATAAATCAGAGGCTATAGAACATATGAAGAACAATGAAAATAAAGAATGTTCTGAAATATGTGACAATACTCTGCTGACAAGCATCATAGTGTGATAGCTGGAGTCTCTTGTTCACGTCCTGGCTGTGCTGTTCTGAGCTGTAGGACTTCAGTCATTGCACTTGATCTTTCTCTGCCTCAGGTTCAGCATATGTGAAACAGAATAATATTAGTGTCCGCATCATACTATGACTATAAATATATGAAATAGTATATGCGTAGTACTAGGACAATGCCCGGCACATAGTTAAGCACTAGCTCATTACTAGTTGTCATTATTGCTGTTTTCTTAACTCTCTGTTTCCCTTTGATATGACATGCCAAGCATACTTTCTTAAAACTTAACAGAGAGGTATATTTTTGGTTCATTAAAAAAAAACAAAAGTCTGAACTACTGTGTAGCTCACTTAATGCTATTCTTTTGGAGAATATTGAAGATTAGTTTTCCGTCTTTATGTCTGATCCAGAACCTTTTATTTCAGTGGAATATTCAGTTAATAGAAAAAGAAAATGAGGGTGGGTGGGCAGCAGTTAATAATTAGTACCTAAAAAAAAAAAAAAATGTAAATTAAAGGGCCTGATAGTCAGGAGAGGGGTTTTCCTACTAGGTGTGTTTAAAAATCATCTAGTTTCATTTCTGCTAACCTCGTTCTTACGTATACTACCAAACACTTTAATGTCAAAGGTATTTTTAGGTGCTTGTTATTACAATTATGGCTGTTAATAGAAATACATCCTGATTTCTCTCTCTCTCTGGCTACTCATTCTTTTCAGGCTCAAGAAAATCACTAATTTAATTAGGTAACTTAATGTGGATGAAAGGTCTTTTATGAATCAGTAAATTTCTGTAACATAATATGCCATATGTCCTTTCATTACCATTCCAAAATAGGCCTAAATTATGCTCAAGCTGAATTTTATAATATTAACATGATCATATGTCTGAGAAAAGATTAGGCTAGGCTTGATTATAATATCATTTTAGTTCCTTCCCATAAGCGAAATTAATATCTAGTGATCACAACCTAACTTAAGAGGACAGAAATTCCGTAATACTACTCTATTATAACACACTGTGTTTTTTCTCATATCTCTCTATGCTGCATTAAAACTCTATCACTTTAACCATATTGCTTTCAGGTAAGTACCTCGAACTGATTAGCTTAAATGAAATTTATTGAATTAAATTTGTTTCTGAGAAGGGTGAAAGGTCATGTTTACTGTCAATCATGGGTTATTTCATTTTAGTAGCTAAACTTAAAACAGAAATAGAAGAGAAAGTGAACTATCTGTATTCATCATTGTATCCAGAAGAAACAAGCTGTTTCTAAATCTCCCATTAGATATATGTAAAAGATATTGTAGTATCTGCTGTCTATGACTTAGATGACTTCTTTTTGGATTATATTTACCTTCCTTCATTCTTAGTAAATTGTAAAATGAATCAGTATTAGTCACATACACTAATTAAAACACCATATGAAGAGAAACATTTTTGTTTATGTTAACATATTTTAGAGATATATTACCAATGTGTGTCAAAGGCAGCACATAAAGTCTCTATGGCTATTTCTGCTTGCACTTAAACCATGCATGTCTATCAAGTTGAAAATATTCATTAACACCTGCTATAGACTTGGCTTATTTCTAGATACAGATGTATTACTAACAAATATAAAAACATTATTTTAACCCTATTTTATAAATAATGAAGCTAAAACATAAGGATGTTAAGTACTTTTCTCAAGTTTCCAATAAAACTGTCTGAATTGAAAGCAGGTACTCTCTGTGCCCCATTATACCTTTCTTGATGTAAAATTCCACTTTGAACATTGTAGGAGTTATTGGAGAGGAGAATCAGTGGAGTAGGAAAGGAAGACTTCTGGGGCAAGTGAGAACAGCGTCTGATATACTCTGTTCCCACCACCTTCTTATTTTCCTCTTTCTTCCTATTGACTTATCTACTTTTTCATTTATTGCACTTTCATTTTCCCTCTGGCTTATTACTTGTTTTCCTGGTGGGCTTCCAAGAAGTGAAACAACTAACATTATTTCACTTAAATAAAGTACTTGTGACTTCGTATCCTCATAAAGCCATGTAGCACCACAGTGGCATTGGCTGGCCCTAAGGATAGCACATTGGTAGATAAACATGTAAGCAAGTGGGGGGCATGCCCTTTCTCTTATGATTATGATATCTCCCACTCAAAGAAATTCATGAAGAGGATGAATTTCTGAGGGTTTTTTTTTTTTTCGGTGGCTGGCTGTTATGCAGAATCAGACCCTTGACCTTGGTGTTATAGCATGGCACTCTACTAACAATTTCTGAGCCAAGGAGCTCTTTCTTACCCTTTGAGTTAAAAGGCAATGTAGGGCTTTGGCCTACATGGAATATTCTCTTTAACTTCTCTCTAAACTTGGCAAGTTAAGTTCATTTTCTCATCACTATATGATTACAATTGTCAATAAGGAGGAGCTGTTCCATACTATAAGCCTATTTCTATCAAGAAGCCAGAATGTATAAGGCCCATACCCCTTTGCTCCTTGTCTTTTTCCCCTTATGTGAAAGTAAAATATGCATACAGAAAAGCAGACAAATTGTAAGTCCATAGCTAGGTGAATTACACCAAAGTTAATACACCATGTATTGGGCTGGCCCGGTGGTGCACTGCTACAGTGCGCCACTTGGGAGCATGGCGGCGCTCCCGCCGAGGG
>NW_007726635.1:319276-321299 GCF_000696425.1 Galeopterus variegatus | reverse complement strand
GGGTTGCGATCCGTTGCCGGACACGAAAAAAGACAAAAAGGAAAAAAAAAAAAAACATGTTGCAAGTAGGTGGGAGTAAATATGCACAAGATAGGTCATGTGTTGATAATAGCTCCAGCTGAGTTATGAGTTTGTTACATCACTCACAATACTCTTGAATATTTTTTAAGATTCCTATGATTTAATTATAAAAATATCAAAATAAGCAATTTATCAATTTTATGTTTGTCTCAACATATATCAGTAAAAATACTATTCAGTCTTAAGTACAGCTATTCATTACTCTACAGCTTTCTACTTTGCTCATCTCAAGATACTTATCTAATAAATTTTCTTCCACTTTGTCTGGAATAGGGTGCTCATTGCACAAGTTACAGCTACTCTGGGAACAATGTAGGGGGACTCCAGCAATGTGAGTTGCACTAGTGCAAATGTCAAACTAGTGTAACATCACCATCTAGAGGTTAAAATAACTGCGAACTTCCTCACCTTCGTGAGCCTTCCATGTGTATAAGCTTTTGAGTCTGAAAATACATAGCTGTTTATGTCAATGTAGAGAAAATGATCTGTTTTCCATTGTTTTCTCTTCAGTTGAATGTACAGAAAGAGATCATAGCACAAAGTGGGCACCACCTGTATTTACAGATGGTGTAGAGAAGCATAGCAGCACTGCAGCATGTTTTAACCAAAGATGAGCCTCCCACATGTCAGACAAACCACCTACATCAGGACCTCAGCAGTGGCAGTGTTTTAGCACATTTCTGATAATGAAATCTATGTTGAACTCAACACGAATGGCTTTTCCTTTCCCTTGGCGGTCAACAGCCTACACCATTCTGCATTTGACTGTTTAGTTTATTCTACCCTCTGGGTAGGCGCAGCTATGGGAACAGAGTAGAGGATATTTTGGGCACTTATGAAACTATTACTCCCATTGTTATGTTTGCTGCAAATAGCATCTTTTTCAATGTAAAACAGAGAAATCATTGACAAAGGGGAGTGTGAAATAAAATGTCCTACTATTATTTATTATAATTAATATTATTTATATTATTAAATATTTAAGTATAAAAATTATGCAGGAGATATTAACATAAAACCATTGGCTAAGCCTCATGAAATAGTTCACAACTATTTATTCAGTCAATGTGTCCTGAGGTCCTTCTATGTACCAGAAACTGAGAGAGACTTTCTTACCTCTAGAAGTCCATAATCTTGTTCCTTTGAAAGTACATTCAAAGTACGATAGGAAATCAGAGTGATGATGTTTATTCTGCTTAGGGAAATAGGAAAATGCTTCATGTATGAGGAATCATCTTGAAGGATGAATAAAAGCTGTCAAACTAAAAATATGGACAAGGACATTCTGGATAGAACAGAAAAGTATATGCTCAGAAGATTTTAAAGGGCATGGTTTATTAGAATGAGAAGCTTATGTGGCTGCTTATAAAAGAAGTAGTTGAGGCTGTGGCTGGAAACATAGTCTGATGTTAAATTAGAAATGATCTCATTGTATTCCTTTAGTAGTTTGGGCTACTACTAAATTTATGAGCAGAGAGTGGACAACATAAGTTTTTGTTTGTTTGTTTTAACTAGCAATTGGCAAAACTGTCTGTATGTGTTGTACCAGAGCATGTCTGATGAGAGTGTCAAAGAGTAATTGGAGAAGTGTGAGTCATGAGAAGCCAGGGGGATACTGCATCAATCCAAAGGAGATGCAATGAGCACTTCAGCTGACGTAGTATTGCCTTAGGTACAACTAATACTGGGTGGTGTACAATCTGATGTAATATGGAAAAAAAGGGAGAATTGTTGAGAAGTCTCTGAGGTTCCGAATTAGATTAATGAGCAGATGGTTAGATCATTATCCAACACAGTACTACAGGGGAAGGAACACTTTTGTGGGAGATTTTGATATCTTTGCTTTTCCTTACCATTAAACAAAGAGAGGTGGGGATGTCTAATAGGTAATTAGAAATATATTTCTGAGATTCCAGGAAGCTACAGAAAACATAGATATCAC
>NW_007726635.1:316371-318631 GCF_000696425.1 Galeopterus variegatus | reverse complement strand
TATTTTCCCTTAGAAATTAATAGAGAGAGGCCGTATGGGGTACCGTGGTTAAGAGCACAGATTCTGAAGCCAGACTGCTCAGATTTGAATCCTGGTCACTCCATCAAATACTTGTGAGATCTTGGGTGATATATTTCACTTAGCTGTGCCTTGGTTTTGTCACCTATATAATGGAGGTAATAATAAAAGTACATATTCATTGGGATGTTATGCATATTAAGAAAGTTAATATTCATATAATACTTATAATAGTGTCTGGAACAAATTAAATACAATAAGAATGTTTGCTAAGTAAATAATGATTACTTTATCTAAAAGTTTTCCATAACCTCTTTCTACATGTATGAAACAAATGGAATCAAAACTGGCCTTTTTATTTCAGAAAATATAAAGGATCACTTTTTTTATTGGTTTATTTTGGCAACAATTTTCTATTTAAATCCTGGAATGAAGAATGAATCAAAAAAATGTTGATGTGGCTGTTACTGCATTTTTCCATTTTGATCTTAGCTGTAAGATAGCTTGCCTTTTCAAATTGTTAAATATGTGTTTATTTGTGTTTAATCCATAGGAAAGGTCATAGAAAAAACATCGACAGTTGGAGATACCCAAACAAAGCGTCACAGTGTGTCCCCAAGTGCAGCTTGAAAAATTTAACATCCCATGTGACAACCATTCCAGTAGCAGTGAGAAATGTCACTTTTCAGTTTGTCCTATAGTAATGGCAACAGTTTAAATGAGAAGGGGAGTGTGTAAAAAAATAGAATCAGCATGCACATAGTATTTATATTATGTTACTTGTTATGACTTGTAAGTAACTTTGATTACTTAAATCTGAAAATCATACCATTAGTTACTATGAGACATTGATTCTCAACGAGTGGTCCTTGGACAAATATCCTTGAATTTACCTGGGAGCTAGCTAGAAATGGAGAATCCCAGGTCTCATCCTAGACCCACTGAATCACAGTCTTCATTTTAACAAGACTCCCAAGTGGTTTCTAAATATTAAAATTTGAGAATAACTGAATAAAGGGCACCTGGAAATCAGTAATAGATTGACAATAAATAGAACTGTTGGAGAGTAAACACAAAAGAAATGACCCTCTGGCTCTACTTGACTGAATTTCTGAAATAAACCTACTTTGTAAGAATAAATATTATGCTTCTGCCTATTGAAAAAATATGTATTGAAAACCTGTTCTGTGCCAGTCGCTCTTGTGGGTTATAAAGATACAGTGGTGAACAAAATAGGCAAAGTTATTTTATTCAAGGTGTTATCACTTGAATGTGTTCTGAAAGAGCTGGAGGAAATTCCTATTTAAGAGCAAGAATTTGAAGTAGACTTTTCTAGACATGTTGAATTATCCCTGAAAAAAATATTACATATTTTAGTTGTTTGCATATAGTTATGCTCAGATTCAGTCATTCCTCAGTTCTTCCTCAGATTCTGAGGCCACAATGCTTGGGTTCAAATCCTGGTTTCCTGACTTTAGGTGAAAGACCCAACAAATTTCAAATTTCTCATCTGAGAAATGGGAGAAATAACAATATCTATATCAGATCATTGTTGTGAGGATCCACGGGGTTGACATACACACAGTGCTCAGGGCAATGTCTGGCAAATAGTAAGCACCATGTAAGTATGAGAAATTGTTATTTTTGTTGTTGACGAAAAATTATAGTGATACATTTTTCTTCCTAGAATATGAGTTTTGAGGAATTACCTCAATCTTTGGAATACGTGGAAAGTCTGTGATGAAAACATTTACCAATGTATCTTGAAGCATTTCTATTAGGGAAGCTGAGGTAGATGCCAGCTAGATGTTGATGGATAAGACCAGCTTCTCCAGATTCTAAACTGGACTGGAAATCTGGACAAGAAGCTACTGACTCGTTAACCCTGATTCAATTCCTGCATTTTGTATAATCAGCGATATTTATTTATTTTTTTGTCATCCACACAGAGAACATATGTGTGCCCATCTAATTTGCTCTGAGCCTTGCTCATGTCTCTGACTCTTTCTCTTTAATCTCACCTCCCTCCCTGGGTAGTTCGTTGTACATGAGCAGGAACCTAATTCTTGCTTACCTTGGTTCTTTTTCTAACCTTTCCAAATGTTTGAGTGAAAGTGGTGACTCTTTCCCCTTTAAATAATATAATAATTTTCCAAACCTAACAAGAATGGTAGAACCGTATAAGCAATCACATAACAATAAGTGTTCTCAATAGTGATTCTATTCATAGGATTTTTTTTTT
>NW_007726635.1:314122-315555 GCF_000696425.1 Galeopterus variegatus | reverse complement strand
TTTTTTTTTTATTACTGTCGAAGTGGAAATAGATTTCTATCAATTAACTTGCACAGTTTACTAACTCTCCACATGTGTTAAATGTGAAGTAGTTATTCCTAAAGTACCTTCGGTTGAAACCAAGAACTCAAAGAATAATATAAACTAGGGGTGTAGTACACATAATTGCAGAGAAGCTCACTGTGGTCAGGGCTTGGTCTCCCAGCCCCCCTGTGCCCACTCTGTTACTCAAAGCACAGAATTTTGAATCGTACTCCCATGCCTCTGTCTATACCAGTGCTTCATGAGCTGGGGACAAAACCCTTTCAGTGCATCTGCAAGGTCAAACTATTTGGGTAACACTAGGGAATTATTTGTCTTTTCTCACTCACATTCTCTTATGAGTATACAGTACAGTTTTCGAGAGGCTACATGACATGTGGTACCACAACAGATTAAAAGCACAGAGGACAACCCACTTGTCTTCTATTAAGCCAGACAATCTGGAGAATTCTTATAATGTAAAACAATGCCACTCTTTAAAATATTTGTTTGTCTTGGGAAATAAATTTTGTAATAAAAATTAAATTTTATATGAGCTTTTAATCAGTTAAATAAATGTTGTTGTAGTTCTTCATTTCTTATACTGTAAGTGTTATTAGTTACAAACCTTATGAATGAAGCTTTTGGGGGTCCTCAATAACTTTCAAGAATGTAAGGGAGTACAAAAAACAAAATATTTGAAATCTTCTGGTCTATACCATTTTCTTGGCCTGGCTGAGACAAGGGAGAAAGTGGTGCTTGCCCTGTAATCATTTTTCTCCCAGACTCTGACAACTGTATACCCTTTGGGATGCTTTGCTTTTGCAGGGTGGAGAGGAAGGTGAATGACAGAGTAAATAGAAGAAAACCAAATGCTGTGTAGATTAACATTCTCCTTTATAGACAATCATATGTTTAAAGGAGGGCAAGCAATGGCACAACATTATTTTCTGATTTAGTAAAATAAATAGAGTAACAAAAAATTGTGATAGGTTTTGTGAAGAACTTGAAAGGGCCTCTTGGAACTTTAATAAGAGTCCAAGTTCACCCTATTTTATAGGCAAAGACACTGAAGCCAGATTTGATGATAGAACTTGGTCTGAGTCACTGGCCTTTTAGTGACCAAATCAAGAATCAGAACTCGTTTCCAGCCCTAGTTTTGTTCTACTACTATGTACCACACAAAATTGAATATTTATCTATGTTTTTAATTAGGATAAATTATGACTTTAATTATATAGAACTCTAATTATATAGAACTCTACTCCTCTGAATAAAAGAGGAATAACATGTGAACTAATAAATCTGGAAAGAACATTGAAAAAAATGTAAATGCATGGTTGGTATTTTCCTAAAGATTAGGTATAAAGGTTCAATTGCAGTTTTCAAAACAACATATACAATTCTCCCTC
>NW_007726635.1:311748-313242 GCF_000696425.1 Galeopterus variegatus | reverse complement strand
CTAAAGATTAGGTATAAAGGTTCAATTGCAGTTTTCAAAACAACATATACAATTCTCCCTCCAACTTGACAAATTATTTGAATATCCTGTAACGCTCTTGATTTGGAGATTCGATGGGGGCTATAACTATATCTCAACTTTTAAAACAGTATCACTATCCATTCAGTTAATAGAGTGCATTGAGAAAAATCATAGTATACCCTAGCGTACACTAAAATTGTTAAGCAGAATAATTTATGAAAATTACTTATAGAGTTAATATATGCTAAATGTGTTTAATTACACTGCAGAACTTAGTTTGCTGCAGCACACACAATTATTTTTAATTATAAAAACAGATATTTGGGAGATTTATGTTCAACCCGTTAAACTGCTCATGAATGTTGCTTTTCTTCCTTGCTTCCAGAAATAAAGAAAACAGATTAATAATTTCTGCTAAAGTCTTCTCCTTACTGAAAAGCTTATGTATATTTTAATGTTAGCATTCTCTTAGGTTTAAAAGTGACCAAATGCTTTCTGGGCCTTACTTAAAATGCATACTTGTTACTAAGAGATTGTAAGGAACCTAACAGAAGAAACAGCTTAAAGATGTAATAATATTTACCACTAGGGAGCAAAACTTGGAGAATAAGGAAAAGAAGGGCAGACATTTTTATTTTTATTTTTATTATAAGTTTTTCTACTTGATTTTTAATCACGTGTATTATTTTGATTAAGAAATTAAATGTAAGAAAGTGCACACATATATACACAATGTTCACCTGCAATCTTTTGGCCACTGCAACTTCCTGTTATTATGATTTATGTAGAAAGGATGCTGAACAATGGATATCCAAATGTTAATGACATATCTCATGATATAAATAAATCTAAGAATTTCCAAATTTTAGAAAAATATACACCATTTTGCACCGGTACTGTTTTTCCACATCACGATATAAGGTACTAGATTTTTAATATGTATACACACATGGGCAATAACATCACATCTTAGCCAACAACATTTCAGTAAAATATTAAGGGAATGATGTGATTTCCATGGTAAAGTGTGAGAGTGTGAGATTGCAAAAGGCTTTTAATTCAGCTTACTATATACAACTCTCATCCTTGGAAAGTACAAGTTTTTGATACAGTAATTATACAGAAAACAATTTATTACATGATAGGAACATGCATTACGTAGTGAAGTTCAAAACTGTATAATTTTGGTGGATTGCTTTATTTAGTGATATTATACTACTATTAAGTAAATAAACAGTGGATCCTAGAAAGCAATTATTTACTATATAAAATTTCAGATTAAAAAGTGTTTATGTGTGTATGTGTACTTTTCTTAAGACAGTATATACTATACTAATGGTGAAATAAAATAATCAAATTAAATACAGGATATTTTCTAAAACTTTTAATGTTTTCAGATAGAGCACTATTTTGAACATGATGCTAATACACAAAAGTCTTTCAAAATTCACCCACAGACATTGCAGGTATTTA
>NW_007726635.1:309455-311083 GCF_000696425.1 Galeopterus variegatus | reverse complement strand
AAAAATAATTAATAAAACTAATTAATGATTTATTTGCTATCTTTATTCCCACATAGTTTTAACATACATTATATTTATTATACTTTGCATGATTAAAGATGGTCAGTTTTCCATATGAAGAATTTCTAGACAAAAATATGATCTTTTGATGAAGACAAACCTTTGTTAATTCATTATATGGGTTCTCATTATCTCACTATTCTCTTTTGTCTTCTTCCACATACATTGCTTTCTTGTATTTTAAATATTAGTGTTCTAATGAGGTTTTTCTCCAACAAGTCTGGAACACTGTAGTTGAGGCTTTTGTCTATAGGGCATCTAGAAATGTATCATTATTGTTATTGTATCAATTTGTCAATATTGATGTGCCCGTACTTTTAGCTTGGAAATAATTTCCTATATTCTCTTTACATAATTATATCTCTTTAATACAGTTACACACTAAATGCTAACCTCTGATTAATGGGGATGTCCCCAGTGACCTCATGGGCTTCTGCTAGACTACAAGGTATTTTAATGTTAAGGAAAATTCCTTTCATCTTTGCATGCATTTTCAGTATCTATCTCAGTGCTCTGTGCATAGTAGGTATTTTTTAATTACTTAAAAATAATCTCTTTCCTACTGCTGCAAAATGATGTAATAATGCTGTGATAATAACCAGTACCTTTGTAGCACTTACTATAGGTCAGGCTCTGCTTTAAGCACTTTATATATGTGTATATATTAGCTGATTTAATCTTTACAACTGCATTATGTAGGTGTTAATCTTATCCCCATTTAACAGGAATTGAGCAGATGATAGTTTGCTTTGTGCCATACAGCAAGTAAGAACAAAGTTTTGAAATCAGGCCATTGGACAGTACAATTTATTCTGTATAATACTGCCAGTTGTCACTAAAGAATGAATCCAACTGAAAGTAGTTTCTTCTGGTAGAGAGTTCTCAAAAATTTAGTTTTGTGATGGTTAAATCAAATCAAACATAGAAAAATCTAATATACACACACCCTTAAGCATTGTTCTCAAAAGTGACAGGTGTACATTGCAGGAGCATATAAGATGATCTACTGGGGGTTGGGAGAAACATATTATGATTTCTATTTTTATTATATTTGTTAACTCTTTCTAAATAACTTTTGCAGTGTTTTCTGTTTTGTTTTTAATATGTAATATTAATATAGTATAGTAGTATATTTATATGATTTATATATGAATAATGTACAAATATTAGTAATGCCTGTACACTTTATAAAAATATTTTTTTATTATATGAGCCATAAATTTTGGAAATCATTATTTTTAAAAAAAAACTACTCACAATTTGGAGAAAAATAAGATGTAATGTAAAATGGCAAATGTTCATCTCTGCTAGAAAAATGTTACAGATGAGTTTTTTCTGCCTCATTTCCTCATCTATAAATGGAAATATTAAGTGCCTATATAGTTTTATTGCAATCACTAAATGAGTAAAATGTGTGATTTTAAAAAGGATACCCTGTCTCCATCACTTTACTTCCTGCTGCTGCAATTTCTGTAGTGCATTAATAGGATTTTAGGAAGTCACACTAGCTTTTGACCTGGCAGATCTGAGCTTGGTTCAAACAAACTAAGAAAAAATCAGTTGCAAAG
>NW_007726635.1:306262-308974 GCF_000696425.1 Galeopterus variegatus | reverse complement strand
TTAATAGGATTTTAGGAAGTCACACTAGCTTTTGACCTGGCAGATCTGAGCTTGGTTCAAACAAACTAAGAAAAAATCAGTTGCAAAGAAATAAGGCAGTTTTTTTCTACTTTTCTTAAAGTTCCCCCTGCCCCTCTGCCAAAAAAAAAAAAAAAAAAAAAAAAAAACCCTGAGAATCAAAAGATAAATCAAATAAGTAAATAATTTGGGATGTAAGTATATCCAATTAATAGACATTAATATTTTCCTAAAAGTGTCCACATCATTCCCAGTGAACATCTCAATGTAGTCTCCAATACTACTTTAGATTTTAACTTAGTAAACACAATCATTCAATTTCTACTGATAATATTAATGCATATTTTAATATCTCAAATCGGCATATTTGTTAATGTGAGTATATCATAGAGTGCTTTCATATTCTATACCTTCTTTATTTAAAGTATTGAAATACAGCAACATTTCCCAAAGTGTGGTCTATAAAACACCAATTCTATCAGTTATTTTTAACAAATCATTCCATGATAAAATATGTTTAAAAAATAGAAAAGTTCATATTAGCATATTATTGAACCTGAGAGGTCTGAGTACTTTGAATTTTTCACAGATTTATTTTGCCAAAGAGAGCATTTTGAGTTTCGCTTGTTTGCTAACATCCCAAGGAACTAAATTTCACAAAATACTATGAAAAATACCAAGGTATGTATTTCTCCTTCATAAGTACTTTAATAATTCAAATTAGATGATTAAAAAAATGGCAAAGTAGAAATGAAAATTTTTCAGAATCTTATTTCACCAAAAGAACTTAACTATTTTCCCAAAATAAAATTTATCACCATAGAAATACATAATTATTTGTAATTCTAAGATGCTTGTTTTATATTGTTAAGAGAAACCATATATTCATAAGTCTTGCCTGAGAAAGTATGCATCTATCTAGTAAATTTCCATCAAGTGACAATGAGATATGTACTAAGGTCAGAGGAAGGTACTGTGACCTCAACCAAAATTATGACATGTAGTACACACATACAGCACACACAGCACACATCCCTCTCATGTCTCCACTCTCCTCTACTAGAACTATATGATGTATTTCCTATGCACAGTAAAAGATGAAATAAAGATAGAAGTGACAAAAGAAAAGAGGACATAATGTCACCCTAGTGGTAACCACATATTTCATCAATGTCTTCATATGATCCCTTCCAGCAACATGACAGACAAGGTATTTTAAAACATCTTCCCAATGCAAACTGTATACAAAATAATTGCTGAATAAAATACAATAAATATGTTTGTGGGTCCACACACCCCAAGTCAGACGTGCCAGAAAAGGCAGGTGCCATGGGACCCCTGCCCAGACCACTGTCCGCTGCCCAGAGAGGCCTGAGCCACTGGGTGCACATGTCCCAAATCAGCCCCACCAGGAAAGGCAGGCACTGCGGGACCTCCAAGCTAGGTCAGTCTCCACCACTTAGAGATGCCTGAGAGCTGCCAAGCCCACATATCCTGAGTCAGCTACACCAGAACAGACAGGTGCTGTGGGACTCCCAGCCCAGATCAGTCTCTGCTGCCCGGAGAGGCCCAAGAACCACGGAGCCCACAAGCCCCGAGCCAACCATGCCAGAACAGGGAGGCACCGTGGGATTGCCAGCCCAGGCTAGATCCTGCTGCCCAGAATTGTCAGTCTCTTCAGGAATCCAGGCCAGACATAAGGGTGGAATGAGTGGACAGTGATACACACTGCCACAATAACTAAACTCCAAAGGAAAGATACCAGAACTATGAAAAATCAAGAAAGTACATCACCACCAAAGGAAAATAATAACTCTCCAGCTCTAGATCCTATAGAATAGGAAGTTCTTGAAATGACTGACAAGGAATTTAGAGCAACAATTCTAAGGAAACTAAACGAGATACAAGAAAACTCAGTTGGACAACACAGTGAAATGAGAAAAAATATACAGGATCTGCAAGAAGAAATGTACAAAGAAATCAGTGCCCTGAAAAGAATGTAGCAGAGCTTGTGGAGCTCAAGGATTCATTCAATGAAATAAAAAAACACCACAGAGAGTCTAACCAGCAGGATAGAACAGGCAGAAGAGAGAATTTATGATCTTGAAGACATTCTGTATAAATTAACACAGGCAGACCAGAAAAAAGAAAAAAAAAATTTAAAAATGAAGAAAATCTAAGAGAGATAACAGACAACCTTAAGCACTTAAATATCCAAATCATGGGTTTTCCAGAAGGGGAAGAAAAGGAAATAACATTGAAAACACTGTCAATGAAATAACAGCAGAAAACTTCCCAGGTAAAGAAAGTCACAGATCTTCAGATTCAGGAGGCCCAAAGATCCTCAAACATATCCAACCCAAAAAGGTGTTCTCCAAGACATGTTACAGTCAAACTGGCAAAACTCAGACACAGGGAGAATCTTAAAAGCTGCAAGAGAGAGGCAGCAAGTCACCTATAAGGTAGCACCAATCAGATTAACATCAGACTTTTCATCAGAAAACCTAAAAGCCAAAAAAGAATTGGATGATATATTCAAAATACTAAATGACAAAAATTGCCAGCCAAGAATACTTTACTCAGCAAGGCTATCCTTCTGAAATGAAAGATAAATAGTATATTTCTTAGACAAACAAAAACTGCAGGCATTCACTACCGCACAACTGGCCTTACAAGAAATTTTTAAGGAAATAC
>NW_007726635.1:303445-306044 GCF_000696425.1 Galeopterus variegatus | reverse complement strand
CAATCAGATTAACATCAGACTTTTCATCAGAAAACCTAAAAGCCAAAAAAGAATTGGATGACATATTCAAAATACTAAATGACAAAAATTGCCAGCCAAGAATACTTTACCCAGCAAGGCTATCCTTCTGAAATGAAAGATAAATAGTATATTTCTTAGACAATCAAAAACTGCAGGCATTCACTACCGCACAACTGGCCTTACAAGAAATTTTTAAGGAAATACTGGGTTTGATACTTGAAAAACAAAAATCACTGCCATGAACACTCAAGAAAGAACAAAACCTACCAATAGAGCAAGAATGCTAGCAATAAAGAAAAAGAATAGTTTATCTACCACCCCAAGAAACCAAGTACAGAAGACAAACAGAAAACCAGAAAAAAAGGAACAAAAGACACTTCAGACATCTAAACAAAAATCAGTAAAATGCTAGGAGGAAATCAACACCTTTCAATTATAACTCTAAATGTAAAGGGATTTAAATCCGCACTCAAAAGACACAGACTGACTGACTGGATTAAAAAGATAGACCCCAAAATGTACTGCCTTCAAGAGATTCACCTTACCTCTAAAGACACACATAGACTGAGTGAAACAGTGGAAAAAAATATACCATGCAAGTAGAAATGAAAAATGAGCTGGAGTAACTATTCTTATAGCAGATAAAATAGACTTTAAAGAAAAACCATTAAAAGAGATAAAGAAGGCCACTATATAATGATAAATGCATCTATTCATCAAGAAGACATAACAATCATAAATATATACACACCCAATGTCGGAGCAGCCGGATTTATAAAGCAAACACTATTAGATCTAAAGTATGAGATAGACACAAACACCATAATACCAAGGGACCAGAACAACCCACTCTCAACATTGAACAGATAGTCTAGGCAAAACATGAATACAGAAACACAAGATCTAACGAACACTTCAGAACAATTAGACATGGCAGATATCTACAGAACATTCTAGCCAACAACCTCAGAATATTCATTCTTCTCATCAGCTCATGGAGCATTCTCCAGGATAGATCACATGTTAGGTCACAAAGCAAGTCTCAACAAATTCAAAAAAATTGGAATTATTCCATGTATTTTTTTCAGATCACAATGAATTAACATTAGAAATCAATAAGAAATGAAACTCTGGAAACTATACAAACACATGGAAATTAAACAACATTCTACTTAATGACATTTGGGCCTAAGAAAAATTAAACAGGAAATCAAAAAATTTCTTGAAACTAGTGAAAATAATGCCACATCATACCAAAACATGTGGGATACTGCAAAAACAATACTAAGGTGGAAATTTATCATATTAAATGCCTACTTCAGAAAAAAGGAAAGATGACAAATAAACAACCTAACACTTTATCTTAAAGATCTAGAAAAACAAGAACAAATCAAACCCAAAGTTAGTAGATGGAAAGAAATAATTAAGATCAGAGCAGAACTAATTGAAATAGAACCCCCCCCCAAAATGATACAAAAGATCAATGAAACAAAAAGTTGCTTTTTTGAAAAGATAAATAACATTGACAAACCTTTAGCAAAGCTAACTAAAAGAAGAGAGAACACCCAAATAATAAAAATTAGAAATGAAAAAGGTGATATTATAACTGATACCTCAGAAATACAAGGAATCATTAGAGACTACTATAAATAACTATATGCCAACAAATTTGAAAACCTAGAGGAAAAGGATAACTTTCTGGAAACATACAAACTACCAAAACTGAGCAAAGAAGATGTAGACAATCTGAACAGACCAATAACAATAAAAGAGATTGAAGCTGTTAACAGAAGTCTCCCAACAAAGAAAAGCCCAGGACCAGACCGGTTCACTGCAGAGTTCTACCAAATCTTCAAAGAGGAACTGATACCTATTATCTATTAACTATTCCAAAAGACTGAAACAGAAGCCATCCTTCCAAACTCATTCTATGAGGCAAACGTCACCCTGATACCAAAAACAGACAACGATACATCAAAAATAGAAAACTACAGGCCAATATCCTTGATGAATATGGATGCAAACATCCTCAATAAAATACTAGCTAACAGAATAGAGCAACATGTACACAAAATTATTCACCATGATCAAGTGAGATTCATCCCAGGGATGCAAGGTTGGTTCACATATGCACATCAATAAATGTGATACAGCACATCAATAAAAGCAAAGACAAAAACCATATGATCATATCTATAGATGCTGAAAAAGCATTTGACAAAACTCAATATTGACTCTCGGTAAAGACTCTCTACAAGTTAGGTATAGATGGAAAGTATTTCAACACAATTAAAGCCATATATGATAAGCCCACTGCCAATATCATCCTGAATGGGGAAAAGCTGAAAGCTTTTTTTTTTCCCTTATGAACAGGAACTAGACAAGGATGCCCACTCTCACTAGTCTTACTCAACATAGTGTTGTAAGTACTAGCCAGCAATCAGAGAAGAGAATGAAATAAAGGGCATCCAGATTGGAAAAAATGAATTCAAACTACCCTGTGATCCTATATATTGAACAGCCTAAAGCCTCTACAAAAAACTCTTAGATATGATAAATGATTTCAGCAAAGTTGCAG
>NW_007726635.1:300457-302445 GCF_000696425.1 Galeopterus variegatus | reverse complement strand
TGATAAATGATTTCAGCAAAGTTGCAGAACACAAAATCAACACATAAAAATCTGTAGCATTTCTATACTCCAACAGTGATCATGCAGAAAAAGAAATCAAGAAACCTAACCCATTTACAATAGCCACCAAAAATAAAATACTTAGGAATAAAGTTAACCAAGGATGTCTACAAAGAGAGCTACAAGCCACTGTTGAGAGAAATTAAAGAGGACACAAGAAAATGGAAAGATATCCCATGCTCTTGGATCATAAGAATTAACATTGTGAAAATGTCTGTATTACCCAAAGTAATCTACAGATTCAGTGAAATCAAAATTCCAATAACATTTCTTTCAGAAATGTAAAGAAAAACTAACCAGACATTTATATGGAATAACAAAAGACTACACATAGCCAAAGCAATCCTGAGCAAAAATAAATAAATAAATAAAGCTGGAGGCATAACACTACCTGGCTTTAAACTATATTACCAAGCTATAATAACCAAAACAGCATGGTACTGATATAAAAACAAACACAGGGATCAATGGAATAGAATAGAGAACCCAGAAATCAACCTATACACCTACAGCCATCTGATCTTTGACAAAGGCACCAAGTCTACCCACTGGGGAAGAGACTGCCTCTTCAGCAAATGGTGCTGGGAAAACTGGATATTCTTATGTAGGAAAATGAAACTAGATCCATACCTCTCACCATATACCAAAATCAACTTAAAATATATTAAAGAATTAAGTATACATCCTGAAACTATAAAACTCCTTAAACATAGGGGAAACACTCAGGGAAGTTGGAATGGGTACAGACTTCATGAATAGGACTCCAAAAGCAGAGGCAACTAAAGGAAAAATAAACAGATGCGATTATATCAAACTGAAAAGCTTCTACACAGCAAAAGAAATAATCAACAGAGTGAAGACAACCAACAGATGGGGAGAAAATATTTGCAAAATATACATCTGACAAATGATTAATATCCAGAATATACAAGGAAATCAAACAACTTTACAGCAAAAAAAATTAACCCAATTTAAAAATGAGCAAAGGAGCTGAATAGGCATTTCTCAAAGGAAGACATATGAATGGCCAACAGACACATAAAAAAATGCTCAACATCACTCAGCATTTGGGAAATGCAAATCAAGACCACTTTGAGATACCATCTAATTCCAGTCAGGTCATGAAATGCAAATCAAAACCACTTTGAGACACCATCTCACTCCAGTCAGGATGGGTAACATCCAAAAGACTAAGAATGATAACTGCTGGAGAGGTTGCAGAGAAAAAGGAACTCTCATACACTGTTGGTGGGACTGCAAAATGGTGCAGACTTTATGGAAAATGGTATGGAGGTTCCTCAAACAATTACAGAGAGATCTACCATATGACCCAGGTATTCCACTGCTAGGAATATACCCAGAGGAGTGGAAATCATCATGTTGAAGGAATACCTGTACTCCAATGTTTATTGCAGCACAATTTACAATAGCTGAGTTGGAACCAGCCCAAATGTCCATCATGAGATGAGTGGATAAGGAAACTGCTGTATATCTACACAACGGAACTCAACTCTGCTGTAAAAAAGAATGAAATACAACCATTCACAACAACACAGATGGACTTAGAGAAAATTATATTAAGTGAAACAAGTCAGGCACAGAAAGAGAAATACCACATGTTCTCACTTATTTATGGGAGGTAAAATAAATAAATAAATAAATAAACACACAAACAAATAAAGGGTGGGGGGGAGAAGACACAACAATAACAACAATTCCTTGAACTTGTTAAGACAAGTGAACAGATATGATTGGGGGGAGGGGAGAGAGAGAGGTGAGAAAGAGGAACGAGAAAAGAGTCACAATAATCAACTACAATGTATACTGAGAAGTTAAAATAAATAAATAAATAAATATGCATGTAAACACATAGCTGAGATTCAAAGAACTTAAGGAAAATCTCTAGGGACAAATTATAAGAGGAAGTA
>NW_007726635.1:299016-299964 GCF_000696425.1 Galeopterus variegatus | reverse complement strand
TAATCAACTACAATGTATACTGAGAAGTTAAAATAAATAAATAAATAAATATGCATGTAAACACATAGCTGAGATTCAAAGAACTTAAGGAAAATCTCTAGGGACAAATTATAAGAGGAAGTAAAAATCAAATGTGGCTTTCCTGTGCACATTTGTCAACACCAGAAACCAAGAGGCTTCAGTTATAAAGGTTATAGAAAGAATAAGAGACGAGATCTGTGAAATTTGTGAGTTGGACCCTAAAGTAGATCAACTTTCTCATGTATACTCATATAAAAATGTACATATGCATACATTAACATTTTAATAGTCAAAATTAGAGAATTCTAAATGTCTATTAACTTAAATGCCTATGAATATTTTATTTATATATGTGTATCAATAAATATTTATTATTTAATGAATTTCACAGAGTTAATGCTGAGCAAACTGCAAACGTTATGTGTAATGAATGATACTGTTTATATATAGTCTTAAAAATGCTAAACAATGTTATCTATTGCTTAGAGATATTTATATATGTAGGAAGAGCATTGGAATTATAATTAATAATTAGATGGCTAATTACTTGAGGGGATTAAGAGGATAATGTAGTTCGGAAGTACAATACAGCAGGTTTCAATTTTGTTGGTAAGGTTCTATCTTTAAGCTGGGTTGTGAGTACATGGAAGTTCACTTTATTATTCCATATGTCTTTCTTGTGTTTCAACTATTTAATAGTAAGTAAAGAAATTATTCAATTTATCTTTTAGGGGTGAATCCCTTGGGAGACTCCTAAAAGTTTATATAATTTTAATAGTCATTGGTTATGTTTTGGTGGTAACTTTGCAATGTAATATAGAAAAAAAATCACCAAATCATATTTTCTAATAAATGATTCAAATTTCCTTTTTTGGACATGAGTTTAAAAGTAATTAATTGAATTTAAATAATATTTTGGGATAGGGT
>NW_007726635.1:296546-298081 GCF_000696425.1 Galeopterus variegatus | reverse complement strand
GAACCCTCGGCGGGAGCGCCGCCGCACTCCCAAGCCACTGGGCCGGCCCCGAAAAGTCTTGATTTTTGAAGAGCATAAGGTTATTTTGACTCTCACACCTTATTTTATTCTTTGAAAGGTTCTATATTAATGACTTGAGAATGTGTCCTCAGAAAGTTTTTGTTCATCCTCCTCTGCCCCTCCAAATCCTTTCTTCTCCCATATGTAGGCTGGCAGGAGTGGTGAGAAAGGTTGTATTGCTGAAGAGAGAAGATGTTGGAATTAAAATAGTGCTAATTATAATGAAGCAAACAAAGTGTTCAATTAATATTGATGACTGAAAAGTGCTGTTAGGAAGTGAGGTAAACAAGCTCTGGGATAGTCAAATGCCTGGAAAAGGAGATGATTAGGTTTGTTGTTAGTGGCTTCGTCATTATCACAGGACCATTATTGCAAGTTTTTCACAGAGACTATGTTCTTTGTGCGAGCATTAGGATTACCTCTACAACATTAACATGAACACAACTCCATCTCCAGAATCCTAATTTTTAGAGAGAGATAACTTCAAATATAAAGTTATAACATAGCTGAGAATATTGGAGATGAGGATTTTAAAGATGATTATTTTATTTTGGATTCAGATAGAGTAGCTGATAAATTGTTTGGAAATTGGGTTTTCTGGTAATTGTAAAGGTGTTGTAAGAGGAAAATTACCATATATAACTTGCCTCACGTACATACCCTGTATGGCTTATCAATTTTATGAGGATTTTACTCAACTATGAACTGTTGAGCATAAATTAATCTTTATTTTATGATACAAAAGCCACCTAAAGACAGTGCAGCATTTAAGGATCGGTATTATGAATATTATAGAAGAGAAGCAGAGAAGTGAGAGTTAATATAGATTTCTCTGGATAAAGTCCTGCATAAAATAAATTATACTCTATTTTTCAAACAGTACCTACCTTAGTCACTTAGATAACATATTAGATTTAAATATTATAGTGACTGGATAGAATAATAGAAGTTTGACAGTTTCATCATTGAATAATCAAATACTGATAGATTTTGAGAAAAGTTTATATCCAACACCTCAAAATGCTTGAACAAGCAATACATTCAATTACATATGTTCTTGGAATTATAAATAAACACACATATATACAGCTATTATGACTTGTTATCCATGTTTCATTACTTTAACCTTACATGTAAGACAATTGTCTGTTTTATATGCAGGAGCTCAACTACTCTGTCTGCAGAGGTGATGTAAAATTTCTACTTGAATAGCAATAAATCACGTTAATTCAGCCCTGGTCAAACAAAATGAGGTAGAGAGGATGAAAGAAGAATAAGAATGAGACTGGGCAAAACAAACTATTGAGTAATAAGAATCTGACCAATTGAAGTGGTGCACTAATATTGGGTCAAGTACTTCTAGCTACGAAACAATAACTCAGATCAGCAGAAGTGTTTGTATAATTGTAATAATCTATTGATGTAAACAGGATAAAGTAGTTTCATGTATTTTGATTTTAGTACAGTGTTTTCTT
>NW_007726635.1:292926-294657 GCF_000696425.1 Galeopterus variegatus | reverse complement strand
AATTATATCATTTAAAATAAATAACATGTAAAATAAAATAAAGGCAGTATATTAGATAACAGAATTATTTAAGAATGCACTTTCAAGATAAACTGACTTGGTCTTGAATATTTTTTCTTAGTTCATTTAAGAGTGTTTTGACTATGAAAGGAAATTCCTTGCTGATTAATTTCTGAAACATTTAAAAATGGTTAAGGCTTCTCTGCTGCATCTTCCCTATGATATAATCCAAGGGGTTAGGAGAATAAACATGTATGCTCTGTGCACTCAATGTAATAGGTCTATATAATAATCCATAAAGTGTTGTTTAATCCCTATTTTCACATAGACTTTTCTCGTCTGTGAACTTGCATCACTCCACAAGGTAGTTCAACCCATCCACCTGCCTTAACAGACATCACTAACTTTTCTCTTTTCATTGTTTAAAAGAAAAAGAATCCAAACGCTGATTTGCTTTATAGCAAAATGATCCTGGAAATTTTCCAATCTTAACACGGTAAATTGCTGGTAGCCTCCAAATCACATCCTCTGTCTTTTCTTTTCTGTCCAAGTCTTCATCATGTTAAAGATCTTCAAGTTTGTTCTCTATAAGTGATACAACCCCTTCAAGGAGCAAATACTTCTTATTAAGTACATTAAAAATATACTAAAAATGGACAAANATAGAAAAGGCTTGCGTGTGGCTCTTAATCTCCATCAAAGTGTAACTGGGAACTGAAAGAAGCAGTTTGGTTATTGTTGACTGTGATAGGTACTGCACAGACCTAGGAAAAGACATGATTCATTGATTTTAATCATGTTCAGTACTTAGTCAACTCAGTATTCACATAAATGGAGAGCAACATTAATTTAGATAATCCACTGGACAAGATGATTCAAAATAATTTATAACTCTGTTTGCAATGCATATGTTTCTTCAACACATTCATCACAACTGTACCATTCTTTAACACTTTACAATACCGAAATTATTTTGTGTATAGTGACTCCTCCCTTTGTGTCAGCCTAGAAAACCTCATTTTATGTTTCTGAACTCAAATGTCACCTCCTTAGAACTGACTCTTGGCTCCCTTCTTCAAGATTACAGGCATTTCTTCTCTGCTATTATCATAGCTCAATGTGCTTTCTTTTCATAGCAATTGTCACCATTTTATCCATCCAAGGAATTATAATGTCTCTCTGGCTAGTCATGTAGCCAAACACCTATCTGCGTTGTTCATAATTATATCTCGCTACACTCAATACCTAGTAAGTACATCCCAAGTGCATGATAACCATCAGTGTAATGACTGAACGTAGGAATGAATGCATGGATGAATTTAATCCCAATTACTGCTTTGAGAGTTTGGTCAGAAATTTTTATTATCCTTTTAGAGATAGTGTGGTACAGTACAGACTTTGCTGGCAGCTGACCCATTGGATCACTAACCAGCATGCTGATCTTAGCAAAGGACTTATCTTTGGGCACCTCTGCTTCATCATCTGTAACATACAAATAATTATAATATTTTTTTCCTATTTTAATGAGGATCAAATGATACAACATAGGTAAAGAGCTTAGCACAGTGACTAAAACAAAATAAGTGCTCAATTTTTAAAATATTTTACAAAATAATGTATTATTATTATTAAGTAAATTGAAACCTATAAATATTAAATGAACCACCCCGAATTATATCATTTAAAATAAATAACATGTAAAATAAAATAAAGGCAGTATATTAGATAACA
>NW_007726635.1:277247-292657 GCF_000696425.1 Galeopterus variegatus | reverse complement strand
CCCCTTCAAGGAGCAAATACTTCTTATTAAGTACATTAAAAATATACTAAAAATGGACAAAGAATTTGAACAGACATTTCTCCAATGAAGATATGCAAATGGCCAATAAGCACATAAAAATATGCTCACATCATTAGCCATTAGAGAAACGCAAATTAAAATTGCAACAAAATACTGCTTCAGACCCACAAAAGTGGTTATAATAAAAAAAAAATAACAAGTATTTGTGAGGACGTGGAGAAATTGTAATCCTCACTTATTGCTGGTAGGAACATAAATGCATTCACTTTGAACAACAGATTAACAGTTTCTCTAAATGTTAATTAAACATAGAGTTACCATATGACCTAGCAATTTTACTGGTAAGTGTATACACATGAGAAATGAAAACATATGTGCACAAAACTTGCACAGGAATGTTCATAGTAGGGCTGCGTTCCTTTCTGGGTGCTCTAGCAGAAAGTCCATTTCCTTGTGTTCACCAGTTCCAGAGGCTGTCTGCTTTCCTTAGCTCATGGCTCCCTTCCATCTTCAAAGACAGCAATAGTAATGGCCAGTGAAGTCTTTCTTGGATCAGATCACTAATCCAACTCTCCTGCCTCTCTCTCTCATTTATAAGGACCCCAGTGATTACACTGCACTCATTTGAGTAATCTAGCATAATCACCACCATCTCAAGGTTAGGTGATTAACAACCTCAATTCCATCTGCAAACAATTTCCTTTTGCCATGTAACATTTGCAGGTTCTGGAAATTAGGACGTGGACATCTTTGGTGGGGGAGCAATTCTGCCTACTACAGATCACTATTCTTTTCTCATTTTTTTTTGTCATTTATAAATTATTATTTTAAAATTAAGCCTAAACTCAACAGATAATTTGAAACAAAAATGACTCTTTACATGTTTTTGTGTGTTCTACCATTTTAAATTAATGACCTAGTCAAATGACACCCTGAAAATATTGAGGGACATGAAAACAAATCCACAAAGTATCAAATAGAGAGGTATGTATATGTATGCATTTATATATGTGTTTGTATGTATTTCCTACTTAGTAATTTATTTATTTATAAATGACTGGTGGGAACATAGACCACAATGTTAACTGGAATAATTTATCTCTGGGGACTAGATTTAGAGCTAGAATATGTGTGAATGTTTGTGTGCCTACCTGTTTGTGTGCATATATCTCAGTTCTAGTGATTACATTTTACTGTTATTGTTAGAAAAAATGTAAAAGATTTTTAAAATAAAGAAATAATGTACCACATACTGTACGCAAATGAGCAGAGGGGGTAAGCTATTTTTAATTTTTCAATTGCATACACTAAAAGGTACATTTTTAATACAGGGATGGCAAGTTTTATCTTGCATAATATATCTGATCAAGAGGATGTTATAAAAGAAGATTCAGAGGCTACATCCTTGCTCAGAGGGAAAGAATTTTGACTGACTGTTGATGTGTACCATGGAAGGGCAATTTTTTAGCACTTGCAGTATATGCTTGTCTTCCCTGTTTTAAATCATTATAGTTCTATTTTGTACCTCCAAACACTGTTTGCAGACACTTGTTTTACCTAAAAATTAAATGGTGCTCTTAAAAATCTAGATGAAATTTCTTGTTAAGAAAGTGGATCATTGGCACATGTGAACAAAGACTTTAGATAGTTTATAATTAAAAGCTCAGACTGATCTTAATATTGCCTCATAAAAATGTAATATGAAAGAAAAAAAAATACCTGAAAGAAAAACAAAACGTACTCATAGAGGTAGGGCTGGCTCTGGACAGCACCACAGAGAAGCAGGGGCAGACAATGGAGTGTAAAGACAGGAGAGAGTAGAGCGAGAAGTGGCAGACAGCAAAGTTGGAGGGAGTGGGGTGGGGGGGAGTGCCTATGGCTGATGAGAGTGAAAATGGAGGGAGACAAGTGGGGATGGGGGGGATGTCTTAGAGTGGGGAGAGAAAAGAGAATTGTCTTTTCCCCATAGTCTAGGCCACCTGGAAGATATAAATAATGTTTGATTTATCTTAATGACATCACTGTTATGCAGCACATATACCTATAACTCTTTGTTGCAAGATTTCAAACAAATTAATAATCAGGCAAATGGACAGACCCAATATCAGTCAGAACTGTGACAGCTGCTGTAAGGTCTATGCCAGATCACACATTCTGTGGAATTACTCTGTAATGACATTAATTCTTGCTTCCGGATCCACACTTGAGCATCCTCTTCTGCCTATTAACATCAGTGAACATAACACAAGGGTGGGAAAGCAAGGTGATCCCTCCCCCTTACCAGATCCTGGAAAAAAAGGTGTTCTCAAATATCATCCCCATCTCTAGTCTTAGGACACTGAATTTAGAATGGAAAAGGATAATGGCTCATTGTGGAATTTTTTAAGCTACATATGCAGACATTTTATTTTTCTAGAGTTCTAATAACACTTGCAGTTTACTTTTATTGAGACATAGTTGATTGTACGTATCTGTGGGGTACAGAGTTGAAAATCAAAACGTGTGTGCAATACATGATGCACAAATCAGGATAATTAGTATGTACTGCATTATACAACGTAATTGTTTTTCATCATAATCTTATAAAACTACACTATATGTAGTCTATGCCATATTAATTTGTTAGTTAAATTACTGTATCATACATTTTATATTTTTTTCCAATCTTTATTTTGTTTTCCTCATATTTTCTGCATTAATTTTTCAATACTTACATCTTCTGGACCTGGTAATTGATTGATTGATTCATTTATGCATTTAAAACATGAATTGAATCCTCAGAATGTACCAGGTATCATGTTAAATCCTGGGCATATCAGCTTTAATAAGACATATATTTTGCTTTCAAAGATCACAAGTTCTTGTTTTAGATGACATTAACTAAGATCTATGGAATGGATTTTGCGTCTAATTCATCTTTTCATGTACTTCTGCCAATACTTACATTTTAACATTTATTTCAGCATTTTTATTTTAGGATACTATCTTGTTCTTTTAAGAACTGTCATTGGTTGTATTGTTTTAAATTATGTTTTGATATAATTGCTTAAATTTGATATATTTTTATATTTATATAAAAGAGGTTAAAAGATTACTGCAAAATTATCAAAATATATTTCCATGTGTAGATGGAGGTTGTCAGAAGCATATTATGGTCACATATAATTTTTAGTTCTGATTATTTTGAATTTTGATCATTTTTTTTATTGGCGGCTAGCTGAAATGGGTATCCAAACCCTTGACCTTTGTGTTACAACACCACACATTAACCAACTGAGCTAAATGGACAGCCCTGAAATTTGGAAATTTTGTATTTACCAGGAAAATATTTATTGATCACTTGCTATGAGTCAGATACTACGGCGAGTAATTAAGTCACAAGTGTACAAAAAAGATTAGCCGTTTCTAGCCTCAGCCTTCGTAAAGCTTCCTTTCAAGGAGAGGGAGGAATGGACCTAATGCTCAGACACATAAAAGGTGGTGGGGGCAAGGGACTTTACCAAACCTTCTGACATCTACACCCAGCCCAACAATGACCAAGCCACCACTGGAAGACCCCTGGTCTCCCCTGTGGGAATGAGGGGGTGCCACAGGCCTCAATCCTGCCCCTCCTTCTTTCTCTTTGTTCCATCACATTTTCTTCCCCTTTCCCCTCTCTCTTTCCCTCCCAACTGCTCCGCAACAACATCCTAGAATGTAAAAAAATAATATTAATAAAATAAAAAAGCAATTGAAAAAAAGAAATATTTTTTTCCTATTTTTTCATAAAAATTATATTCTTGTAGTATAATAAATACGATGGGAGATTAACAGCATACTGCAATAGCATCCAAAATGAATATATAATATAAATATGGGACAACAGAAAAGGCATGGCATGAGGAGATTTTTTGTGTGTGATTTTGATTTTTGTTTGTTTGTTTTTTAAATGAGGCAATTTCAAGATACGTGGAAGTAGGGCTCCACATATCTTGCAAGATCCCTTTCAAAAAGAGAAAAGATCCCTTATTTTAAAACAGTCATTGTCTCTTTTTGAGGAATAGCACTTTTTCCATTTAGTCATCCAACAAACACTTATTTAATCTCTAACAGGAAATATGCGAAAAAAAATAGTAAATAAATACATAGTGGAGGAAAGCATATAAATACATGATATGTCTTAATGGAATTTACAGTCTGAAAGATTGCTTAAATTATTTTGCTTTTGTCTATGAAAGTTCCATAGTCACTAGATAATTATGTAGGCATATGTTGGAATTTATTATATATGAAACACCACAGTGAATAGAAGGTGCTAAAAGTTAAGAATAAATCAATAAAATTATACTTTAGGTAAGTACATTTCTTTGTTTGGGAACAATACTTTAGCTGTTTCTTTTTTTCAGATTATTCAAATAATTTGCCATGAACTATCTATCCTGTTATGTTTTCTAGCCTATAAATTAATTGCTTATGTGTATTTTCCTATTGCTGCAAAGATTCAGTAACAATCATTCTTCTGTACTATGTTGATGCCTTTGTCATTTCTGAATTGATGCATTTTTATCTCAAAAGTATAGAAATGTAAAAAAGCTGGTGGCAGTACTGAAATTTTTAGAACTGTTAGAGTGCTTATTTACAAACATGATAAATTTCTTCTATATCCTACTTGATTAAAAATAATGACTATAAACTTGAATAAGCAAAGTAAACAAGCAAAGAGGACTTGTTACCTGTAAGTGACACAGGACAAAGTCAAGGGCACACTCATCATGTGGTCAGGAGTCAATATGATCTGATGGTCTCCCAAATGAAATGTATGTGAAGTCCATACTAATTAGCTTATAAATCAGACAGATACTCAAGTTTATCTGGGTCAGAAAGACTACCTACTGACAAGTAATCAAGTGCTACCCCTTTAATTGCAATTTATTCCAACAAATACAATTTATTGATCCTAGCATACACTTAACGCCACAGCAGTATCATTATTTGACTTTATTTTAACAGCTTCAAAAGGTTAGAAAGTTAGAAACCGCAGAGAAAGAGACCATTAAAAAGTTGAGTTGTTAACATTGCATCACACTCTATGTCGAGCAATGTTAAGTATAGTTTGTGGACAATAGAATTAAAAGTTAATACAAATCTTTCCATGAACTTTTTGAAGTTCCTCTTTGTATCTTTCAGAGCGGCTCTACTTATCATGCTTTCATTTTTTGCACTTCCATAAAATTTCATTTACTGAATAACTAAATAAACCAACAAATTTTGAAAATTGAATTAAAAATCANGAGAAAAGATCCCTTATTTTAAAACAGTCATTGTCTCTTTTTGAGGAATAGCACTTTTTCCATTTAGTCATCCAACAAACACTTATTTAATCTCTAACAGGAAATATGCGAAAAAAAATAGTAAATAAATACATAGTGGAGGAAAGCATATAAATACATGATATGTCTTAATGGAATTTACAGTCTGAAAGATTGCTTAAATTATTTTGCTTTTGTCTATGAAAGTTCCATAGTCACTAGATAATTATGTAGGCATATGTTGGAATTTATTATATATGAAACACCACAGTGAATAGAAGGTGCTAAAAGTTAAGAATAAATCAATAAAATTATACTTTAGGTAAGTACATTTCTTTGTTTGGGAACAATAATTTAGCTGTTTCTTTTTTTCAGATTATTCAAATAATTTGCCATGAACTATCTATCCTGTTATGTTTTCTAGCCTATAAATTAATTGCTTATGTGTATTTTCCTATTGCTGCAAAGATTCAGTAACAATCATTCTTCTGTACTATGTTGATGCCTTTGTCATTTCTGAATTGATGCATTTTTATCTCAAAAGTATAGAAATGTAAAAAAGCTGGTGGCAGTACTGAAATTTTTAGAACTGTTAGAGTGCTTATTTACAAACATGATAAATTTCTTCTATATCCTACTTGATTAAAAATAATGACTATAAACTTGAATAAGCAAAGTAAACAAGCAAAGAGGACTTGTTACCTGTAAGTGACACAGGACAAAGTCAAGGGCACACTCATCATGTGGTCAGGAGTCAATATGATCTGATGGTCTCCCAAATGAAATGTATGTGAAGTCCATACTAATTAGCTTATAAATCAGACAGATACTCAAGTTTATCTGGGTCAGAAAGACTACCTACTGACAAGTAATCAAGTGCTACCCCTTTAATTGCAATTTATTCCAACAAATAGCTTATAAATCAGACAGATACTCAAGTTTATCTGGGTCAGAAAGACTACCTACTGACAAGCAATCAAGTACTACCCCTTTAATTGCAATTTATTCCAACAAATACAATTTATTGATCCTAGCATACACTTAACGCCACAGCAGTATCATTATTTGACTTTATTTTAACAGCTTCAAAAGGTTAGAAAGTTAGAAACCGCAGAGAAAGAGACCATTAAAAAGTTGAGTTGTTAACATTGCATCACACTCTATGTCGAGCAATGTTAAGTATAGTTTGTGGACAATAGAATTAAAAGTTAATACAAATCTTTCCATGAACTTTTTGAAGTTCCTCTTTGTATCTTTCAGAGCGGCTCTACTTATCATGCTTTCTTTTTTTGCACTTCCATAAAATTTCATTTACTGAATAACTAAATAAACCAACAAATTTTGAAAATTGAATTAAAAATCATGGATCTAGTCCAATGTCCTCATTTTTGCAGGTGAAGACATGAAGAATCAAAGAAGTAGAGGACCTGTCTCAAAGTCACACTACTAGTAAGTAATATCTGCAGATCCAGTTCAGATCATCGGACAGTTTGACTTGAGTTCCATCCATTGCACAATAAAGGTTTCTTATTTCAGACACAGCATGGAAAACTTATGAAACTCTATTTCCCTCCCTGTTTGGAACATGTATGCTCAGTGTCACTAGTTGTGTGCCACCTGGGTTGAGTCTTGCTGTGTACACTTTGGAGAATTCTTACAAAGTGAGTTAAAGGTTGTTCTTTTTAAGAAGAGGCAGTGCAGCTCATGAGGTGGTATACCAAAAGAATAAAAAATTGGCATCCATTTGAGGGCTTTTTATGTCCTAGTTTCTTAAAGTGAATCATGCCATTTAATCCTCACAAAAATATTGAGAGAGATGCTTTTATTTCTATTTTAGAAATAAAGTAAGGCTCTAAGATGGTTGATAATCTGTCCAAATGTATAAAGCTACTTAATGCCAGAGTTAAGTTGCAATTATTAATCTCTCTGATGTTGAAGATGACACTTTTGATGCCGTACAATTCTGGATTTAAACAAACAAAAAGACAGGGATCAATACAAATAATGCATAATCAGAGACTAGTGTGATATAACCAGATGTGCGATAGAGTGCATAGTTCAAGGTTGACACTGTATATACTATAAAGGTTGATATGTTCTTGCTTTCGACTCCTAACTAGCAATTCTTTTAAAGTTTGTTACTATGAAGATACTAGATATAACGATATATGCAAATGAGGGAGGAAATATTGACAGCTCATGTACATAACCATACCACAGGTAGAGATTAATAAGTTGTCAGGATAAAGTGTGATGAGTATTTCGAAGAGAGAGGCTTTACTTTAGATGTTGGAATATGAAAGAATTATTGAAAAAAAATGGCATTTTGAGCAGAATGAGAGGCAGGTATGTGGGGTTGGGTAAAATTGTTTTCTTACTACTTGAGAGTATGAACAAAACCATGGAGGTGGAAATGAATAGGTTTAGGTCATAGGGAATTGACTAAATCTTAGACTATGATAAGAGTGAGGTGCTATTTCAAAAAGTTGGACGAGAGAATTCATTGGTGGAGCTTTTGAAGCCCAATTTTAAAAATTATATTTTACTTTATAAACAATAAGAAGTCATTGACGGTGCTGGTGTTTTGTTATTATTGTTGTTTATTGTTTTAATCTGTACAGTGCTATAATCAGAGCTGTGCCTTAAAAATATCCTCAATATGGTGGATGGACTAAATGGGAGGAAAATTAAGTGTGGAGTGCAGGTATTGGGGGGTGAAAAAATAATGAGACCAAGCATCCCAATTTAATTTTTGTCTTTTAAAGATACTAGGACATCTACCCTCCCGATCTTTCTTTAATATTCAGATATTTTAGTAACTCTGGGGAGAATCCAATATCCGTTTTACTCCCAATTGCTCTTTCTTCAAAAATATATGCTGAATAAATAAATAAATCTCCTTTCCACCTTGCTTGTCCACTTAGAAAATCCCTGCCATGTAAGAGAAAGAATAGATATTGTGATAGGTTTTTTATTATCCTGGAATCTTATTTATTCCCAGATGGTCTTTCAGAGGAAAAAGTTTTCTTGTGCTTTGAAGATGCCTGTTTACCTAAGATTTGTACTTCAGATGGAGGGAAAAGTAAGAGTTGGTGACTTTTCACCTGAGTAGTAAAACAAACGGGAAGAAGTCGTGTCATCCCAAAGCATTTTGTGGGATAACAAAGGAACGACAGCAATGTAAAAGTCTTTATGCAAATTAAGAGCCATTTGGCTTCTAAGAGGTCAACTGCTTGGTTGTAACACCCAAATAGGGAAGGAAGAGGCCTGAAGGTTTACTGCCCAAAGCTAGATGACTAATAGTGACAACTTCTGCTCCTAATGAGTGTTCCTTTTTAAACCCTCAGCACATTCCTCATTTTAACAACCCTTCATCCATTAATTAAGCTGAACAATACCCCTTCCCCCTGTACCGTGCTGCTGCTGCTGAAGTACGATCTTGCAAATAAAGGCAACTACACTATAAAAAAATCACTTCGTTCTTGCTCAGTTGAATTCATACCTGTGAATCTTTCTTCAGTGTTCTTTTTTCTTTCTTTCTTTCTTTTTTTTTCTTCTTATATTATATTGGTGACCCAAGGCCCTCTTTAGGAATATACTTCATTTAATTTATATTCATTTGCTTTATAAGCTATGTATTTGCTAAATTGATCCATTCTATATTGAATCTTTGTTCTGCTTTTTTTGAGAAAAATGTATTCTTTTTTTTTTTTTTCCTGCTCCATCCATACATGAGTCATTTCCCTCAAAAGCAATACCTTTGCCATTAGAGATCTTTTTGCTAAGCCAATATATTTGAACAGTTCTTAGCTTCTAAGAAAGCAGTACTTTGATGCAGAGGCTATTCAAGTAAATTCTTTATATAAGGTTTGACATTTTGTTTGGCCAGATATTTGTAATGAAAAGATGAGTTAGAGGTTAGGGTGGGAAAGGAAGATAACAGTACACCTTTATCTACAGATGTAATAAAAGTCAAAGTAGGCCAACATCGTGAGGGTTTGGTGTGAGCACTGAATACCCATAGTATGTGCCTAGCACACAAAAAAATATTTGTTGTAATGCATTATTGGCTTGTAACAGAAAGTTCTTTTGTCTGTTTCATTTGTCTGTTTGTGAAAGTATTATCAGTAAAAGGTTACATTGGTATGGATAGAAATCTAGCATTAAATTTCAGGCAACTGTCTCAAGAATTAGTCCTTTGCTTGCTTGAATGTTGCTTCTTAGCCAGAAAGGTAAGTTTGTGCAGGGACTGATGTATAGCACTTAATCTACATGACTCCTGATAGCCAATTGTACTGAGAACTGGAGATGAAAATGACGTTCTCAGCATTGTTTCTTGGCCTAACTTTGATACTACTAGCAAGACCCAATGGTATTCCATTTGTAGACTTTTTTATGCATTCTCAATTGGTCTTTGGACTCAAAATAGAATAAGGTTCATATGATAGAAATGAACTTACTTCATGACTCTTTAATATCCAGTGTGGCAAAATGAGTCAGAATATTCATTTTTCTTCCCAACAAGATAAATTAATACATTTTCTAGTACTATGAAAGTTTTAAGGAAATAGGATTGCTGAAAACATAATGTAACATAAAAAATACCCTTATAATATGGGAGGCAGTTTGGCACAGAGTAAGGAGCATGAATTCTGGAAAAACATATATAGCTAAAAATATAGGGTCTACTACTTGCTGTTTGTGTGACCTTGAAGAAGTTTCCAAATGTTTCTGTGCCTCAGTTTCTGCATCTGTAAAAACATCTACCTCATAAAGTTGCTGTTAAGTATTAAGTAAGTTAACACATGTAAATTTTCTGACACTTAAGCATGGATAAGCTTTTGTTTTGAGTATTGTTAAAAAGTATTCTAACAAACATTGTTTTAACTAAATCTAAAACTTGGTTTATTGAACTTCTTAAATTATAGTGGAAAAGAAATAAAGCATGAGTAAATAGGCAGTTTTCTTTTATATTTAAGTTTGCAAGAACACAATTTGTCTATATTACAATGTTATGAAATTGCTCAGGATATAATACTCTGCCCATTTTCTACATAATTTTTTATTTAAATGCACAGTAGGTTGATAGATATTATTCTTTGAAACTATATCTAAATTCACTTGGAATATGATATTAAGAAGAGTAAAGTATGCTGTATTGAATAGTATATCTATGTTTGTATTTGTATCTGTACCTACATCTATATCTACGTCTATATTTATGTATATGTGGGCATGCATATTCTAACCTTAGCTTTTTCAGAAACTTTAGATTAAAATTTTATTTTGAATTTATAATAAAATGCAAACACACATAATGTGACACAGAAGGAGGAAATTCTGATTTACAAGTGGTGTTTATTAAAGTGAATACCATTAATTTGAATACATTTTCTTACATTTAATAAACCAAAAATGGACCACTCAGTTTTAAGAATATAAAATGAAAAGGGAAGGTTTTTAAAATAATATATTAAATAATCTGTCAAAGTTCTGTATTGGCTGATGTTACAGTTGCAAGCCAACTCATCTAGTCTAGTTTGTCAGATGGCTCCCTGACTCTGATGTTGAATGGATACCTCCATTTAAAATCTCCTGGGCTGTTTATTTCTTCATTGCACATCTGGAAATGTTCCATCTCTGTGTCTATAGAGAATGGCCTTTATCGCTGTCTCTAGATTCCAAAGCTTTAGTTGTCCTTTACAGTTGGGTTTTACTATTACTTCCCAGATTACGTCATTGGAGCTCACCTCCCATCCCCTTGCATTGCCTTAGTGTCTTGTTTCAGGTATAGCTCTTAGCAGCTCCTGCCCTGTTGCTATTTGCTGATATTTTTTGTTTCACCCACTAATGAAAAAGGAAATTCTTTCTTTGTTTCTTTTCTTCTTTGTTTCTTCCTTCCTTTCTTTATTTCTTTCCTTCTTTTCTTCTTTCTTTCACTATCCGTTAACTTTCCAACTATCTGAAACATACATAAAGATCATCTGGACCTGTGAGTTTCTTGGCTGTTGCAGTACCCATGCTTGCTGACTCCTGCTCTTTTTCTTGTTACATTCTTACTTGTGACTGAATTCTGGCCAACAGAGGATAGGCAAAGTTATGTGTCCCATTTTCTGGCCCACAAAAATCTCGCACTTATGATGTTCCATGCTCGTTACCCTCCTGTGATGATTTGGGGAGTCACATAAACTCATGTTTTCCAAAACTCTTTTACTGTTTCATTTCTCCTATTGCTTACTCATCTCCATCCATCCATCCATCCAGACTCTGGGATTCAATCTTGGCTTTCAGCTATTTTTGGCTTAATATTGATTAGAATTCTAGAATATCTAGGCATCATTACAAATGCTTCTCCTGATAACAGACACAGAACAATGAATGATGCCCCACTAGCCTTATGCTGAGGGTTGCACTTGATTATTTGTCATTGTCTCCTATATTTCCATGCAGTTTTTATGTGGACCTTGAAAAAGTTTATCAGAAAGAGGAACCTACAAAATAGCAAGATCTGATAATTTTAAATGAAATTTCGAAGTAGGAACTGATCTGAGCACATGAAGTGAGGCTATTGGAAGAGAAGGAATATTGAAACAAGCTTTTTTTGTCAGTAGTTTAAAGAAGTTCCAGATTTTTGAAAGAAATGGAAGGAGTAATACTAAATAAGTTCTTAAAAAATAAGTTTGGAAGCATATTCTTCACAGGCAGAAGGATTACTATTTTTACAGATTTTTTTCTAGAGCAGTTTTAGGTTCACTGCAAAATTGAGATGGGACAGAGATTTCTCATATACTCCCTGTGCGCCACCTACGTACCCCACCCCAATCAACATCCCCACCAGAGTGGCACATTTGTTACATGTGATAAACCTGCACCGACACATCATTATCACTCAATGTTCATAGTTTACATCAGAGTTTACTTTTGGTATTGTTTATTCTATAGGTTTGAAGAAATGTACAAGTATAATGACATGTATCCACTATAATAATATTATGCAGAGAATTTTCACTGCCCTAAAAATCCTCTGTGCTCTACCTGTTCATCCCACCCTCCGCCCTAACTCCTGGCAATCACTGGTCTTTTTACTGTCTCCATAGTTTTGCCTTTTCCACAAGGCCATATAGTTGGAAACATACAGTATGTAGCCTTTTCCAATTGGCTTCTATCAGTTACTAATATTCATTTAAGATTCCTCCATGTCTTTTCATGGCTTGATAGTTCATTTCTCTTTAGTGCTGAGTAATATTCCATTGTCTGGATGCACAGTTTATTTATCCATTCACCTATTAAAAGATGTCTTGGTTGCTTCCAAGTTTTGGCATTATAAATTAAGCTGCTATAAACATCTGTGTGCAGTTTGTTGTATGGACATCAGTCTTCAACTCCTCTGGGTAAGTACCAAGCAGCACAATTTCTGGATCCCATGGCAAGAGTATGTTTAGTTTTGTAAGAAACCACCAAACTGTCTTCCAAATTAGATTTGCCATTTTTCATTCCCATCAGCAATGAATGAAAGTTTCTAATGTTCCACATCCTTGTCAGCTTTTGGTGTTGTTAATGTTCTGGATTTTGGCCATTTTAATAGAATAGTGGTGTCTCATTGTTGTTTTAATTTGCATTTTCCTAATGACATATGATGTCGAACATCTTTTCATATGCTTATTTGCCTTGTAGAAAAATCTTCTTTGGAGAGTTGTCTGTTAATGTTTTCAGCGCATTTTTTAATAAAGTTGTTTTTTGTTGTTGTTGTTGTTTTTCTTATTGTTGAGTTTAAGAGCTCTTTGTATATTTTGGATAACATTCCTTGATCAGATATGTCTTATACAAATAGTATAAGACAGCCACTCCTGCTCAGTGGCTTGTCTTTGTATTCTCTTCACAGTGTCTTTCTCAGAGCAGATTTTTTTTTATTTTGATAAAATCCAGTTTACCAATTCTTTCTTCCATGGATTGTGCCTTTGGCGTTATATTTAAAAAGTTATCACCAAACCCAAGGTCATCTATATTTTCCTATATGCTATCTTCTAGGAGTTTCATAGTTTGGGCTTTTACATTTAGCTCTGTTATCTATTTTGAGTTAATTTTGGTGAAGGATGTAAGGTTTGTGACTAGATTCATTTTTTTTTTTTTCCTTTTTGTCTTTTTTCGTGACCGGCAACGGATCGCAACCCTAAGTGTCGCGCCCGTACCGGACCGCGACCGGCAACGGGATCACAACCCTCGGTGTTGCATCCGCACCTTGCTCAGCCAGTGAGCGGCCGGTCTGTATGTGGGATCCGAACCCTCGGCGGGAGCGCCACCGCGCTCCCAAGCGGCGCACTGTAGCAGTGCGCCACTGGGCCGGCCCCTAGATTCATTTTTTTGTATGATGATGTCCAGTTGTTCCAGAACCATTTGTTGAAAAGACTGTCTTTTCTCCATTGTTTTGCCTTTGCTTCTTTGTGGAAGATCAGTGACTGTATTTATGTGGGTCTATTTCTGGGCTCTCTATTCAGTCCCATTGATCTGTTTATCTGTTCTTTTGCCCATACCACATAGTCTTGTTTACTATAGCTTTATAGTAAGTCTTGAAGTCAGGGACTGTCCGTCCTGGACTTTGTTCTTCTTTTTCTATATTGGGTTGGCTATTCTGGGTCTTTTTCCCCTCCGTATAAACTTTAAAATTAGTTTATATCCACAAAATACCTGGCTAGGATTGCATTGAATCTATAAATAAATTTGGGAAGAACTGACATGTTGACAATATTGAATCTTCTTATCCATGAACATGGAATATTTCTCTCCATTTATTTACTTCTTTGATTTTTTTTCAGCTGAGTTTCATAGTTTTTATCATGTAGATATTGTGCATACTTTGTTAGATTTATACCTAAGGATGTCATTTTGTTGGTCACTAATGTAAATGGAATTGTGTTTTTAATTTTCTTTTCTTTTTTTTTTTTTTAAGATGACCAATAAGGGAATCTTTTGGTCAACACCTTGACTTGGTGTTGTCAACACCACACTCTCCCAAGTGAACTAACCAGCCATTCCTATATAGGGATCTGAACCCATGGCCTTGGTGTTGTCAGCACCACACTCTCCCAAGTGAGCCATGGGCTGGCCCATGTTTTTAATTTTTGATTTCACTTGTTCATTAGTGGTATATATGACAGTGATTGATTTTTCCTTATTAGCCTTGTATCCTGAAACCTTGCTATAATTGCTTATTAGTTCCAGAAATTTTGTTGTTGTCATTGATTGAGTTTGGATGTGTTGTCCACCCAAAAACTCATGTGGAAATATGATCCCCAACTTGACAATGCTGGGAGCAGTTTGGGTTATGGGGGAGGATCTCTCATGAATGGATTAATGATCTCCCTGGGGGGATTGAGTTCTTGCTTAATGGTTCCTGTCACAGCTGGTTGTTCAGAGGACCATGTTACCTCCTCTCTCTCTCTCTTGTTTCCTCTTGCCATGTGATGTGCTTGTACCCACCAGCTGCCTGACACTTTTTGCTGTGAGTAGAAGCAACCTGAGTCCCATGCCAGATGCAGCTGTCTCAGAATTATGAGCCAAATAAACCTCTGTCCTTTATAAATTACCCATTCTCAGATATTCTGTTATAGCAACACAAAAATGGACTGATACATTGATTGTTTTTGATTTTCTATGCAGACAGTCTTGTCATCTGCAAGCAAAGACAATTATTTTTTCCTTTTCAATCATTATAATTTTCACCTTCTTTTCTTGTCTTATTGCATTAGCTAGGGCTTCCAATATGACACCAAAAGAAACTGGTGAGAGTGGGCATCATTGCCTTATTCCTGAACTTAGTAGGAAAGCTTTATGTTTTTCACTATTACATGTGGTGATAGATGTAAGATTTTTGCAGATATTCTGTATGAAATTGAGGAAGTCCCCCTCTATTCCTATTTTTAGTCATAAATGGGTGTGGGATTTTGCCAAATTCATTTTCTAAATCTATTGATATGATCATGTGATTTTTTTCTTCTTTACCTGTTCATGTAATGAAGAAGAGGTCCTTTTTAAAATTTAATTAAACAAAGATATATTGGCCTATTATTTTATAACCTCTTTTCACAGTCTTCTTTATTAACT
>NW_007726635.1:276332-277125 GCF_000696425.1 Galeopterus variegatus | reverse complement strand
CTTCTTTATTAACTAAACTTAAAAACTACTTTTTGTTTTTCCCCAATCTTTACACTTTGTTGTGTTTAGTACTTAGATTTAGCACCTGCACATCAATATCAAAATATTTTGTTTACTAACCACATGTTTCGTCATCATGTAAAATGGCCTGCTTAGAAATCCGGCATCTCGTTTTGATTGTTAAGAATGATAATGAGGAAGACTTGGGTCCACTTTAATATGACTTCTGTAACATCTGGCAAAAGCAACAAATCTTTAACATCAGCAAATATAAATATTACTATATTTCATGAACGGGTTCAAATGTTGAGAAGATCGTAAGGCTCAGTCAAGTTCACAGATGCAGGAGCTACTTCCACAGCAATCCCAGAGACCTGGACAGAGCAAACCTAAAATGTGTAAGAGAAGGGATTAGGCTTTTATAACAGAGTGTGCTTCTTGCTATGATTTATTTGAAATAGCAAACCACTTCAGAGTAAACTTGACATAATATAATGTAGAATTCCTATGGGAAGTTAAATTCCATTGACATAAGGGCAAACTGAAATGGAAGATATATAATTTTAACAAAATCATTGCAGGGATTAAATAGAGTCTTCATAGGTATTCTAGTGTGTGCCATGGAAAAAGCCAACCTTAATTAGGTAGGGTGAGCTCTAAATTACTCACTAAGATTTTACCTTTTTAAAAGGAAGTATTATACTTCTCCCAACCTCTCCATATCCCCCCCCCCAAATGAAATTAGAAAACAGCAAATTCCACTTCATCAGGGCAGCCAATTAAATGGCTGAAG
>NW_007726635.1:272341-275174 GCF_000696425.1 Galeopterus variegatus | reverse complement strand
TGTTCCTCTCCAGTTGCTGTTCACTCATTGAATACCCTCTCTTATCTCCCTCTTTAAAATTCATTCAGCAAATACCTCTTGAACTCCTACCTTGTGCAAGTCACAATTCCAGGCTGTGAAGATATGTCAGTGAACAAAAGAGATAAAAATCCCTGCTTTTGAGGAGTTTACTTGGAGATGGTAGAAACAAACAATCAATTATATGCATAATGAAGATGTCAATTAAATAGTATGTTAAAAGGTGATTGAAAGAACTTGGAAAGGGAAATTAAGAATCATTTTTTAATCAAGAAGTTAGAGACTTGGGAGAAAGTGTTTTATGCTGTTTTGAGATGTTTATTGCACTGTGGTTAAGAGTATGAATTCTTTCACCAGACTGCCAGAGTTCTTAATCCAGCTCTGTCACTTATTGGTTGTGTGGCCTTGGGAAACTTATTTTATTTCTCCAGGTCTGTTTTCTCCCCTCTAAAATGGGGATAATGATAGTATCTACTGGCTTTTATTTTTTGTGAAGGATTTAGGACATGGTGTTAATGCACGTTACAAAGTGCATGTAGTATGTAGTACTGCAAATTCTCTCAATATTATTTCCTGAAAAGAGTGTACACTTCAACTTAGAAACATCTGAGTTAAAGAATTCAAACACTTTTCTTCTCTCCTCACTAATCTGAGCCTCAGTTGTATGTTCAAGAAAACGAAGACAATCCCTACTGTCTAGAGCTGTTGTGAGGATTATAAGAAAGTTCATATTAAATGCCATATGTCTTCGGTCTCCTCTTCTAAACCGCACTGAAATGCTTTGAAGACTTCTCATATTATCTCACCTGGTAAAAATCTCAAGTCTCCTGGCATCTGTCATGATATTTATCATATACTAACTTGTGCAATGTTATATTTCCTTCCCAGTAGGACATTATGGATGATTTGCAGCACAGTCTATTTAATAGCAACTTTTCAAAGGGGAAAATAAACACTCTGACATCAAATGCACCTGTCAATTATATGATGTGCCCCAATTTAAAAACAATTTAAATGTGAAAAATAAGTGCATTATAGAATCAAGGAAATGTGTTAGTTTCTGCTTATATATCTCATTGCTGCTATTGTGTGATTACTCACAAAGGATTCTTTGTATCCTTCTTCTTACTTAACCTACTTGTACATTGAAAGAACTCAATAAATATTCCCTAGGTGATTGAATGAATGCTCCATAATTCCTTGATTAAAAGAACTGATTTAAGTTTATGCACAAATGTTGAATTAAAGTACATTTTTTTAAAATTTAGAAGCATTTCTTCATTCAAATATGCATATAAATAGTAAAAAGAGTAATTTTTTGTATATCATTATGAACAATAAACTTTAAAAACATTTATTTCTGATGATTACATGATTGGTTAAGACTCTTTTTGGTTGCCAATCAAAGAAAGTCAATTTTTACTAATGAGAAAAATGGGGAATTTTCTATAAGCACATATAATACAGGATTATAGAAATATAGTGTAAAGTGAAAAAACAGGAAATCACATACAACTCTGTTCCACTTCCAGCACCAAATTCTTTGTGAATCATCTCTTACGGGTTAACAAACCAGTTCAGATTGAGTGACATAAACCAACCTATGGATCAGAAATTCAGACAGGGCACAGACGGGATGATTTGTCTCTGCTCCTAAGTGTTTAGGCTTTCAGATGGAAGACTTAAGTAGGAGCTGGCCTCTCTTCTTTAAACCCTAACTGACAGCATTCTTCACACTAGACAAGCTTCCGTTAGTCTTGTCCAGTCCTTTTCATTCATTGCCTGGGCCCAAAGCCATTACCACATGGTTTTGGCTGTTCCAAACCACGCTGTTTTTATTGCAGTAGCACTCGTCTTATGGATCAGTATCTGTATTAGTCAGTGTTTGGTTAGAGAAGCAGAATCACTATGACTAGAAATATGAGATTCATTATAGGGATTAGATCTTGTGGAATTGTGGGAGCTGATAGGGTATTTCATACAAGAGGCTGTTGCCTCTGCATGTGCTGTTGAACCTGAAGTTGCTAGATGTTGGCTGGACTATTAGTCAGGAAGGAAGACTGTGAAGTAGAGGAGAACAAACATAAAATCAGGACCCACAAGGATAAACTGGGACCCATGAAGATAAATTGGAACTCATGTCTGTCTCTCATCACCACCAACATTGATGGTACAGATGACCTGCAGGAAAAGTTGGCAACACATGCACTTGACTGAAACTTAGAGAAGTTTGCGGAGGAGAATCAGCAGAAGCTTAAGGAGCTACAGGGACTGGTACTGCCTTGTGCCTATAAGGCGAGTCAGCAAGCCAAGGGATGCGTGAAAGCTGCCCCAGAGCCTCACATCTCGCATCCATATTTACAGAGTTGAAAGGACTACCACTTCTCTACTTGCCAAATTTTGTGCAAATTTTTCTTGTGGCCAAATCTAACTTGAAACCATATAGGAAATTGAGATTATAGAAAATGTATTTCCAGTTTAGCTAAGGTGACACAGTAAAAGACACAAGTATTTACAACATTGATTTCCATTGATTATATGATTACTTTTTGAGGTTACAGAAACGTAATCTGAACAAAGAAGCAAAAATGTGTGTAGGTTCCTAAAACGCGTGTAGTGATACAAGGTCCCTAAGTTATCTTATAAAAACCCAACGTCAAGAATGCAAATCTGCCTCAGGAATGGATCTCTGTGAGAATTCACAACATATTCTTTCTCTCTGGCCTTTGTTATTGCTTTTCTGCATATACTTGTTTTGTTTTATTCCCTTTAATACCAGACATTTTCCTCCATACACTCAGTCTCAATGTTGGAA
>NW_007726635.1:269424-271401 GCF_000696425.1 Galeopterus variegatus | reverse complement strand
TGTAGTAAATCAGTATATTAGCCATGTCCATATTGCTGGATTATAAATCTCGTTATTTTTTTCTCTTTTCTGATTTTTCCAACTCTTATAAAAAATGTATATTTTTATAATTTTAAAAAGCAGATATTCATGTAAGATGGCTTATTTATGAGACATTCAGCATGCCATACGTTATTGTTTCCAATGAAAAGCTAAGAGAGAAGAACCATCTAATTACCTTATCCATCAGAAGTGCAAGTAGAGAGAGAAAGTATTCATGGACACACAACATGACAAATCAAGTTGAAAATAAAGAATAGCTTTTTAAAAAAATATTTCAAAATAGTAATGCTACTTTCAATTAATCCTTATTTTTTGGAATATGCACATTAAAAAGATTTCTCTAAGTTCCACTTCACTTTCTTGAAATAGGACATGTATTGCACAAATAAGAAAAAAGGGCAATAACAACTAAAACATAACGTAACCAATTTGGATAAAAAGCAGCCAGTATGTTTTGAACTTAATGTGTCAAATGATATGAATTCCACAATGATACACTGGTGAATGTAAGATCATGAGCATTAAAATATCTTGGAATATGGAAAGGATATATGGAAAAGATAAAACCAAAGTTTATCAGCATCTTCCTTTTTTAACAGAAAAATAACTATTAATTTTCAAAGTATTTGGCTCGTGTTCTAAATTTACTATTTGGAAAATAGAAGTGAATAGTAATTAGTTGTATCATCAAAAAGTAAGAAATTGATTCTGAAGAAAGAATAGAGCATATATTTTCTACAACGCCACTACGAATGTGTCTGTGGAAGCTTTCCAGAGCTCAGGCCAGTTAATGAAGATGCAAAAGAACTAAGCTGGTGAGAGATCTACCATCTATATGACATTTTGACTGTCAGAGTTGGGATGTCACAAAACTTCTGACTTTAAAATTCTAATAAGCCAAACTATCTTCATGTCACCTCTTTTTCTACTGTAATTAAGAAATAATTCTTTTACTGCATAGAATTGAATATATCCCCACTTGAAGGCCTGAATTTACAGACTATATGATCAAATATTTCTCCAGGTGCATAACATTCTGAAGCCTTACATCCAGCAAGTCATTCAAAGTCTCATAGGAAATTTCTTGGCAATAGCCATGTCGACTTGATTCCAGGATGGAAAGTGGCTTTGTGTAAGAGGACTGTTTTTTCTTCTCTGTGTGCTTGTCTAAGTTGCTAACAAGTTCATATGGGCAGAAAGAAGTTTGTAGGGCTGTGTGTGCGTGTGTGATCTGCATTTTTAAAAATGAGTTTCTTATACTCTCAAATCTTGAAAAACTGTAAAAAGCTGCTCTTACTTCCTCTCTTTCTTCTTTTTTTCCAGTTTTACAATCTCTTGTGCAAATGCATTTTTAAGTACCGGGTGTAATTCAATCGACATCATCATGAAAAACAAGAAAATGAAAAGCTTGGTTTGTGTCTCAAGAGCTACTAATATAGTATTCTGAAATAGCCCCTAGCTATGTGAGTCACAGATAAAAATGTATGGCTCTCAACATTCCTTAACATTTCTAATTTTTTTGTAATTTGTGTAGGGACAACTGAATCAAGTTTTTCTTTTGCCTACTGCTATTTCGCTTTTCAGATGGAAGCTCATCTACAGGGGCAGGAAGCTTACATCAGGAAATGTAGAGGTGTTTTCCTTTATTGTCTGTATCTACCTAAAGGCAGGAAAATGTTTAAATCAAGACTTCAGAAATTGTGGCTGCAATGCAATGTAATACATTCCCAGTTACCAGGACCCGAGAATTATTCTTCCAAACAGATATTAAAGAGTAGGCCTGGGTTTCCACGGGAGGTCGGAACTACCAGATAGCCCTCACAGTGTGCCCTCTTGACAAGCTGGGCATTGGTTTGAGTTTTATAAATCTGTGTACTGACATGAAGGACAGGAAAATGATTGATCACTTCCTTGTACTTTCTTCCTCAGGAGGTT
>NW_007726635.1:264990-268960 GCF_000696425.1 Galeopterus variegatus | reverse complement strand
AGGCAGGAAAATGTTTAAATCAAGACTTCAGAAATTGTGGCTGCAATGCAATGTAATACATTCCCAGTTACCAGGACCCGAGAATTATTCTTCCAAACAGATATTAAAGAGTAGGCCTGGGTTTCTGCGGGAGGTCGGGACTACCAGATAGCCCTCACAGTGTGCCCTCTTGACAAGCTGGGCATTGGTTTGAGTTTTATAAATCTGTGAACTGACATGAAGGACAGGAAAATGATTGATCACTTCCTTGTACTTTCTTCCTCAGGAGGTTTGGAAAGGGGAAATAACAGTTTCAAATAGCACCTCTTGTAATTCTCTTGAGGTTTTGCAAAATGGAATGCCTTTTTCTACCTTCAAATCTAAGAAATGCTTTAATACATATTCACTTTATGTAAAAACTGTAAATTTTGTTATGTTTGTCCAAGCAAATGGTCTCCAAATGCATTGTTGCGATATAGAATATTCCAGAGACTAGTACAAAATTGGTAGTTAGTTTATTAAATCTCACTAGTACATTTAAAGTATAAGATCTGAAAATGATTCCAGTTATTGCCAATTATTAGGAAATGATAGAGAATACTATTTGGAAACATGTATTTTATGATTGATTTATCCCAAAGACATATGTTAGCCCACCAAATGATAAATGGGCTGGTCATTTCTATCAGATAAATCAACTACTATAAGAGTAGCATTTTATTTAAGAGAAAAGGGTCACATTAGCTCTAAATTAAAATAATTGTCTTTGATTTTCACTACCTCCTGAGCTGTGAGACTTAGAGAATAGCAACATGATATCATATATAGAATATTTATATAATATATGTAATGCACATGCTTTATTCATATGTGAATGTTTGTTTCTCTTTGGTGCCTTGCAAATTTCCTGGTAGAGAATCAGTTAATTCATCATTTGAACAAATTAAATGTTACCTACAACCACAACAAAACTCTGGGGTTATTTAAACATAGATTGTTGGGTGTGTAGTTCTTTCTTACCACACTGCTTACTGATGTTTTTGGTTCCCATAGATTTATTTTATTCCAAAGAAATTTTAGATTCAAAGAATGGATATTGCTTTAGAGAGTTCATCTTATTGACATTCCAATCATCATGATCATAAATAGGAAATTTATCAGAATGTATTTTTAATGTAAAAAAATAAACTACTTAATGAATCAGTATAGAGCACATATTTCTATTTACTAATACTATAACATACACAAACACATAAATGTTCTTATAAAGAGGATAGAAGAGGTGTTTTTCTGATAATAGACTTTTCAGATGATTTTATTCTTCATACTTCTCCATATTTTCTAAAGTTTCAAAAATTATTGTGCATTACTTTCATAATTAATATCTAATCAAACCAAAATGTGAGGCAATTTGAAACCAAGGAATGGGTGGAAAATCAATTGCAAATCTTGTTATAGGATGGATATAAGTAAAGCTAATCTGAGCTAAAATAGTTTCAATGATAACGAAGTTCAATCTCTCCTTCATGACTCAAATTTAAGTCAGCAGTTGAAATTTAAGTTCCTCAAAATTTAAGTTCTATAAAGAAAATTTACATCTCTGAAATCAGAATCATTATATCGCTGAAAAACTGATATTCTTCTAAAAGACAGACATTGAGATGACACAATATCAACCTGTCTATAATGTGCTATTGTATACTTTCTTTTTAGATCTAACAACTACAACAAGAAGTATTCAACTTTTGGGTTTTGGTTTCATTAGCATATTTTATAATATCCCATTCTTTTTCATTATTTTTATTTCAAAGTTCTCTACTATGAGAGCATGTTAAACTTTGTTATAGTTAATAAATTAATTTATTTAGATGAAGAACATAAAATTAATGCTTTGCAAATATAATCTCTGTATACTTAAGTCTCTGTGAGTAATCAGATTTCTAAAATGGCCAAGTCAGCATAGAGGACCTCCTTTTTGGACATTAGCATTTTACCTGAATTGTTAGGCAGCATTTTATTAAGGAACACAATAATTGCTGAGTCTAGTTGAAAGCTTTCCTCACTTGGAAGAAAAGTTTTGAAAAACTTCCAGCAAACATGGTAGATTGTGTTTTTGCTTTGCTTTGTTTTGTTTTTTAGCTTAGCAAAAGCAAACACATTTATAGAGAGAGAAAAACAGTATATCTACCTTAGAACTAATCAGTGGATCAAAATCTGCATTTGGACAAACTTTTCTTTTTGGATATTTACTCTGATAAGTTTTCAGATTCTCATTTGCTAACATCTCTCCTTCCTCGTAAATAATAGGGTAAACCTCATTTACTGTTAATTGTTAAAGATTACATATTGTATCAAAAATAGTCCATAGTAATGTGTATTTGCTCAGAATTCACCTTCCCCCAAAACAAAAATAAGTATAGCCAGAATGTAGATTTAAGCGCTGCATTAGTATAACATAAAACTTCGTATAAAAAATTTTCCAGTGTTTATCTGGAAACTTGCACCTCATAGTTTGGCCAGCAGACCAACAGTATCAGCATTACCTGGGAGTTTTGTAGGAAATTCAGAATATCAGGCCTTACCACAAACCTAGTGAATCATGATCTGCATTTAACATGATCCCCAGAGGACTTTATGTACATTAAAGTTTGAGAAACACTTCTCTAGAACACTTTTCTCTACTTTACACTGAGTAATAACTTGGGGAAGAGATGGAGGATGGAGTCATTTTGGCCTGAGGACCAGCTATAACACATGCTGGTAAAATGACATGTCATTTCACAATACACACTACAAAAGATTGCTATGGGCCTCAGTTTGGTAAATTACAGAAAGGTGTTTTGTATATAGATTAAGTGATAGATATGGGCTGGCCGGTTAACTCAATTGATTAGAATGCAGACTTATAACACTAAAGTCACGGATTTCAATCCCAGTACCAGTCAGCCACAAAAAAAAGAAAAAAAAGAAAAAAAAAAAGACCATAGATATGTTAGTAAAATTTGAAATCTGGATTTGCTTTGTTGATTTGGACATTTTATTGTTAGATTAGTTACAAAATGTTGAGGAGACCATGGAAAGATTTCTGGTAGTAAATTTTACAGTTGGTGAGGCATCATTATTGGTATAGTATTTCAAAAGCTTGAAGTAAAAGTTATGTTTTCAAAATCTAGTAATGGTCACACAAAAAGACCCTGAGTGTTTTTCTGAGAGTAGGATGTCTAACAGGGATAATCTTCATCACAGCACATTCTATCAGAAAATGTGCTTCATTTGGTGGAGTGTGGGGATCTTGGAGGGATGCATGTAATGCCATTGGAGAGAGAGGGGTCACCTAACTACACAGTCTGATCAACTCAGTGAACCCAGGAATCAATGAAGTGAAAGCTGTCTCAGGCAGATACTCTGCATATTTTTTTTAGTAGCACTAATTTAGCAATATTAAGAGCCTACTTATTGCCCAAGCAGAAAATATACCTTCTCTTTGAATTTTTTCTTGCTGTGAAGTCATAACCACTTAATGATCATTATTTTTATGTTAAAAAATGAAAGACATTTCCTAAACCAGGTATGTTAAAAATATTTGTTTGAACTACCATGAAGGAGCTATTGTAAGGTGTTATTAAAATTTACATTGATATCATTGGTTTAAAAGGTGGTTGTTGTTTTTCTCAACTAAAAGAAGAGGCTATCAGGGTATCTAATAATTGGACATTCTCCCTATAAGGGATTGTGTATTGATCAACTCCATTTGTGAATGCTGTATTCCCTTTCTTTAGAGAACAGCCAATCAATTCCCAGGTTTATAGAGGGCTTTCTTCCTTTATAATGCCAGGAGAGTGAGACAGCAGGCATTATAACCTAAGAAGGGCTCACTTTGTTTAAAGAAAGACATGAATCAATATATCAACCCATTTTAAATGTTTTCAGGTTCTGCTAACTTAATTCAGTGAAAGGTAATCTTTCAATTTATTTTGAATTTCTCTTAAAA
>NW_007726635.1:262351-264431 GCF_000696425.1 Galeopterus variegatus | reverse complement strand
GTTCTGCTAACTTAATTCAGTGAAAGGTAATCTTTCAATTTATTTTGAATTTCTCTTAAAAATTTACACAAGTGCATTCTCAGGACTTGTTTTTGTTTTTGGTTTTTTTCTTAGGGAATAGATACTCTTCTGATCTGTTGCTCCATATATAAATTTAAAATTATATTTTGGGTAGCTGCACTGGCCCCTTCTAAATATGTGCGCCCTCTCTTGTCGACACAATATGGAATAAGCACAATTAATGCATTATATTCTTTCATTCTTATATTTAAAAAAAAAAAAACTTCAAATATGAATGTATAAATCATCTTTCACCAGACAGAATTTAAGATCAGGTCTAAATAGCTACTATTTATTAAACTGTTAACATTTACTATTATTAATATTAAATTGCCAGATTAAGTTGTTCAATGGATTCTGTCCTCTCTCCTCACTTCTGCCCCTTCATCTTTGCCCAAATGTAGAAAGAGTTTATATTGGGATTTTAAGTGAATAGATAAAATGTTCTTTTTTTTTTTTCTCTATCATTCCCTATTAGTAGCTTGTTAAGTATATATTGTGAATCAAATAATTCTGTAGCAATGCTTATTTTTCTATAAAATCCTCATTCTATCCATAGTTACTTCAATTACTGAACAATTTCTTACATTGCAATTACTTTTCCCAGACCACCAACCTAAGTAAACCACATCTATATTTTCCTGCAAGATCCCACATGAGGAATCCCTTCCTGATAGCACCTTGGCACTTGCATATCCTCGTCTTCTCACAGTCTGAATGCATATATTTCTTAGTCCTTTGAAGTGCATCTCTCCCTACTGACTGCTGAGTGAAATCTCAGGTACAAATGTGCAAGTTGATTGATATAACTGCCCTCTCCCCTCTTTTCAAATATATATTCATATGTTTATTTTTTATTAGTTTATGAATACTTTAACCCAAAGAGAATTCCTATAATTGGTGATTATAAGTTATAGGAGCAAAGTTATAGGTTAAGGTTTGAGGAAGAAAATTGACTTGGCATTTCTTTAATTAAAACTCAATGGTAGATGCAAATATATAAGCTTGGCGTAAATATTTATCCTAAAATCACTGTTTATTCTAGGTTTGATTTATTGGCCCAGGACAGCAGGGAAATCTTTATATGTGAAACAGTGAGATATGAGGGTTAGCCTGTAATCTCCTAACTACTCTGCAATGATGTCTTCCATACACAGCTTATTTTATAACTGACTTTAGCTCCCATTAGTTCTGTGTTTTTCTCCACTTTTATTCTTGTACGCAGTTAAAATGTGCCAACATTGCACTATTTTATCATGCATAATCTTTTTTATGGTTCTGTCATGCATTAAACTGTTTGCAAGATGTTCATATTCATGATTGTGAAGGGTACTTGCTGGTCTTTCAAAAACTGATCAGATATTTAATGGGGTTTTGGTTTGAGCTTGTTGGAAAGACTAATGTAATAACTCTTCCACGATTGCTCAGAGCATAAATTTTCCTCACTCCGTGTTTTGATATGAATGTAGTTTGAATTTCTGGGACTTAGTCTTCACCATCCCCCCATTTCTGCCATTATATTTAAGATTTTTGTTACATTAATATGCATATCTAACTAATTAATCTTCCTTCTTGGCTTTTTTGACACATTTATTTCAAAGCTAAAATGCTTAAGAGAATAAAGTGAATTTATCTTCAGGAAAAAATCAGGATGTTTAACTTATGATACTGTGTAATGTTTTTGCAATAACTGTAAATGCCTTAGGAGTTAGCCATTTTAGTAAGCTAGTTCTTAATTCCACATGTTAATACACTTAGATGGCAGTCTCAAACATAACTGTGTTGTACATAAATATAATCCCCCCATTGTTTCTTTTAAAGTTTTTAATAAGCAAACCAACAAAGAGTTGCTGCTGTTTTAATAGAAGATTTTGCCCCTATCCTTTCCACCCCCAATTTTAAACTCCTTTAAAGTCTGCTCATTGCTCTGATTTGAAATTAAGTCAACACCCCAGCACTCTACAACATTCTGCTTGGTCTTGTTCTGTCTCCAATATAATCTTATTTATCTTGTTTTCTA
>NW_007726635.1:261144-262029 GCF_000696425.1 Galeopterus variegatus | reverse complement strand
CTACAACATTCTGCTTGGTCTTGTTCTGTCTCCAATATAATCTTATTTATCTTGTTTTCTAAAATATATTAAGCTTCTCTCAGTTTCTTTGGTGCCCCCAATTTCTTTCATTCTCTTAATTCTATTTTGTCTGTTTGTTGCACTTTCTGCTCATGTTGCATTTACATTTTTTTCCTCAACCCTTCATTTGACCAATCAATGCCCTTCTCACACTTCATATTCCAGCTTAAGTGTTATTAACTCACAGAGGTTTTTTTCTTTTCTGACTCTACAGTTTCTTTTAGAGTTACCTGTTATACACTCGTGTAACAGTTTTTATTTTTCCTTTGGAGCAGTTATTATAATTGCAATTTATTGCTTAAGTGATTATTAGTGTTGCTCAAATGATTATTAGTGTCAAGTCTTCCACTTTATTAAAGCTGCATGAAGGCTAGGCTATCTGGTTTTCCACTAAATGTCGAAGTTTTAGCTAATATTGTAAACATATTTGGCGAATGAATAAATGAATGAATGAACCTTCAAATAGATGTTTTCAGCAGTAGTTTCTAAGACCCTAAGACAAAAAAATGTAATTTGTGTCTTAATGATGCTATTAAGATATGACATCTCTGTGGGCTTTAGGATTGAATGCTCTGGGTAATAATAACCTGAATTTTTGTGCTAACAAAAGAGATGTTGCAACATGAAAAGATCCTTTGTTTTTTTTTGCAAAAGATATCTCCAAGCACATGATAAAGCAGTTCCCTAAAATGATTATGATGCTTTATCCTAATCTTTTAAGGAAAAACTTGGCCAACCTCTGCTAAATTCTTTATCCTTAAATTAATAAAGCTTAGTGTGATTAAGAGAGAGGATTTTTAAACTTATGTAGTCAGCTTTTTTTTT